>NC_035433.2:64332334-64632334 GCF_002127325.2 Helianthus annuus
ATTCTTTTCTTTCCTTCAACTTTTATTATAGTAATTAGTAGCTCGGGGTTATACCTTCTAAATCACGAAAACTCTGCCTGTTATTAGGGTAATAACTCTAATTACTGGTACGATACTTTATCCGATCGATTGAAACCAATCCGATGGATGTTTAAGTGCTGCTCAAACTCGGGTTATACTTTGTCATTCGTCGTGAATTTGATGGATGTTTAAGTATTGCACTTTGTCATTCGTCGTGAGGGTTTTATCTCGTAATTATCGTTAAAGTTGAATTGAGTTAATACACTAATACGAGTTCCGTTGTATCTAGAAATTAGAACTTGTAATCAAGGAGCTACTAAGCTAGAATACTTAGCAATTAAGTAAACTTAATAGTTAAGGAAAACTTAGCGGTTAAGAAACCTTAATAGATAAGTTAAACTTAAACAGCTAAGTAAGATTAATTAAGTTAAGTATGATTAATTAAGTTAAGTATGATTAACTAATCAGTTAAACAAGATTAATTAAGCTAAGTAAGATTAATTAAGCAAGTAAATTAAACACCTAAATAGATATACATGAAAATAAATATATAGATAATATCAAAGGAAGATGCAAGAGGATATATATATATATAGGTAGGAAGCTTCCTAGAAAATGTATAGGTAACTTCCTAGAAAAGCTATAGGAAACTTACTAGAAATTTCATACTTCTTACCTATAAATAGGAAGCCTAGGAATTCATTTCCTTTGCTCATTTCTTCTATTCTTCTCTCTATACGTTGGTGTTCTAACCAATAATCACCAATGCGATATTCTGTCTGATCGATTCAGGAACCAACAAATGGATGCCAAAGTGCTATACTTTGTGAGTTCGTTAAACGGATGCCAAAGTGCTATACTTTGTGAGTTCGTTAAACGGATGCCAAAGTGCTGTCTAATAAGACTATACTTTGTGAAATTCGTTAAGGTTCGAATCTCGTGACCATCGTTAGGTTTGATGTGGTTTTACACAAATACGTATTCCACTCTGTTAAACTATATGTTTAACCATCAATAAACTCCATTCCATAAACATACTACCAAACAAAATATTCAATCATCAGAAGATTCAGAACTCTAAAGAAAGTAAAGGCTTAGTTATCTGAAGGCGTAGAATCAAGAAGCTTGTTCAATCAATACTGCATGCTTATAATGTGGGTCATTCTCTTTTTACCAAAAATTGCTTTCAAAATCATGTTTGTTTTCAAAATTATAATTACAGGGATTAAGTCTTTGTAATCTCCAAATTACAGCCGGTATGTGGGGTTTTGTATACAATACTTGATAACCGTCACCATTGGACAACGGGTTAGCCAAGGGGTGATATGACCATAGTCACAGACACCATTGGACAACGAGATAGCCAATAGGTGGTCGAGTGACAAATACCGTTGGGTAGTTGGTTGATATATATAAACATTGTAATCGCTCTTAATACTGTAAATTATAACAGTGCATCGTTTTTAGTAAAAAGAATGATTCACCAGTATTTCCTGCTGACAAAACCTTTTTAAAACGTGTTTCAGGTAATTACAGTAGATCAGAATAAGAGTTGGATGCGGCACTAACAAGGCTTACAGAAGTGGCTTATTTTATCAAATAAATTAAATTAAGAAAAGTTGTTTTATGTATTCGGATTTATCCCATATTAAAGCTACCTTTCAAAACATGGTTTTACTCCATCTATTTAATAAATAAAATCCGGTGTTTTCTAAACTCTGATATTTTTCCTAACTCACGGTTCTGATGAACATTTTCACTGCAATGTTTTTAAAATAACCATCGGTACCACTGAACTGGTTCGCGGCTCCCGATTCCGTCCAAGGGTGGGGTCGGGGGCCGTGACAGAAGGTGGTATCAGAGCCACTGATTTAAGCCAATAGGTGTTGTGATAATATTACCTAAGCTTAAATAAAAGAGTTAGGAAATTACTATTAACTGGTAGCACACATGATAGCATTTAGACTTGAACTTAAGAAAAGATGCCTTAGTATAAGCTCCGAGATAAGCTAAATACTTGTATAAGTAAAGTGTGAGGGGTTTTTGTATGCCGTAAGGATGATAACTAGAACGTTGCAATTATAATAAATAAGCAATAACATTTGACCACTGTTATTTCTTATTTATTGGTACTACTTTTTTCTAGAATATGATCCGCCAGATAAATACTAATTTCCTGATTCTTTGTTGAAAGTCATAATGCACTTTCCAAATCATGATTTAAGAAAAAATACTATTTATGGGAAATATAAATTTCTTCTCCGACAAGACTGGGTATGGTGTAGCGGACTCTCCAGCTTGTCCGGATATAATGGGGTTACCTCTCCGACGAGAACCAGATAAGACGGGGTATATAATATGTCAAACAAGTGACAAGATTTCCCTAAATAGTATCATGACCTGATATCTGACTTGTTTTTGGAAATAAGAATCTGTTAAATACATTGACCTTATGAAAGATATGTATATTACAACATGAGAAATATATAATTATACAGATATGAATATCTATAAGGAATTCCAAAAGTCAATTAAGAATTAAGCACAAGCATACGTGTCAATAATAAATCTAGATTTCTTTATCAGGAATCTCTTGCATATATCTATAATTCCGATATCAAACATTATTTCGTTTGATCATCTACCTCATAACTCATGCGACAAAATAAACGACGGGAACCCTTTAAGTTGGTACGCCATCAAAAGTATAAGAATTTCCGATGTGTTACCATAAACTATTAACGCAAGTAAGAAGCATGTAAAGTTGTTGTAGTGCACAAGAAAACACATAAAACTGAAACTATACGACCACATACGTCGAAGTATATCACACACGACTTTTGAGGCAAGACCTTTGGAAAATATGATGGGGCACGACAACACCAATGCTAATCCCGTCAGTGGAAGAACTACTAATCAAAAAGCAGCACTTTGCCACGTGATCCTACAAACGACATGAATTTTGCTGAGGTACGATGGAACAAGGTTTTCACAACAATCGGTGCATAGTCTAACCGGACTCATAAATTACTGGCGCGGCAAAAGGAGTCACATACCTCTGCGATTCCCCTATTTCATTTTATTCGACATTCCTTAATAATGTCACCTAACAACGGTTATCACACAAAATTCCAAATAAAATTCTTAAATTCCTTTTGTTAAAATTCTGACCTCTGTGAATAAACTTTTACATTTCTACTCTCCGTAATGGTCATCATAAGGATTTCTTTCATAATCACGAATATTCATTTGGTTATTTCATTTCTTGGTAAATCCACACGTTACACATGCACTGTTGTTGCGCATGTGGTTCGTTTGATTTATGAAACCCACTGGAGGGCTTCCGTCCAATTTGTCGTTTTATCCAAACTCAAATATCATTCCAATATACTTGATTTTTGCACTGTGAACCACATTATTACAAAACGATGACTCTTTGATATAGAATCGATAAATTTATTTACTCGATTTTCTTTTCAGTGACATACATGGTTTTCGTTGTAACCATGTCAGAACTTTCTTGGACTCGTTTTGTTTAAACCAAGTTTAACTGTTTGAACCTGCTTGCAATACGTATTCAATTCAAGGTCCCATATGATGGATTGCAGCTATCATATTCATAATAGTCCCAACAAGCACTTCATTTGTTTTGAACCATAATAGGCTTGTTTGGTCTTCGACTTCATTAAATTGTTTCTTTGATCACGATCACCTTGTGATGACGTTTTCACAAAATTGAAGCTTGAGCTAATCTCGTTTGCACACATCACATACGGATTTAATTATTTATTTATTTATATTGAATCCGCTTTGTTGGTTAATCCTATAAAAGCAATCTAAACACAATCGTGTGCTAAGATAATGATACACGAATTCTTGTCATATTTCAGTGTATCTCTTAATGGTTCTTACAGCATCAATCGAGCCTTTCGTGATATTGCTTTATCATCTTCAATCAAAAAACATTATTCAATTGTTTCAATTTCAATCGAAAATCCTACTAGATTTGTTTGAAACAAACATTCGGGCTTACTTTGTTGAACTTTCATTTGATTTAAAACACGGTGAACTCGTCCAGTCATCGCTATTATTACATTGTTTCAATCACTACGACACCTTGTGGTGTCGGTATGAACTTGTGGCTTGGGCTAATCATGATCGGGCATTTCATGCAAAACATAGGTAGTACTTGTTCGATCACCGCTAGTATTGAATTGTTGCATTCACTACGACACCCTGTGGCGTCGGTTTAAACTTATAGCTTGTGCTAATTACTATCAGTCGTTTCATGCGGAACTATTTATGCTTTTCGTTTGACACATCATTCAAATAATCTAAATGCAATTATGTATTAAAACGATGATACACCAGGGTCGGTTGTATTTCATTTCGGTGTATCCTTGCAATTCAACAATGTCAACACTTTGATGTTATCTTATTCATTTATTGGTTCATTAATTGACAAATCATTTCATGATACTATCCATTTGTGCTTGTTGATTCAAGTTTCAATCATACAACAACCCACGCAAGCTTCCATTGGTAGTAAATTCTATTGTTTTAAACGTTCATTTGGAATTCTATTAGTTAAATTTCCTCTATTGTGGAACCCAGTAAACCTAATCACCTTGGAAAATATATCATTTCATCTCGTTCATTTGACATTGATTTTCAAATAATTCAGTTGAACCATTGAGTCCTATTTATTGTACAACTCATATTCTCAAAATCTGATGTTTTGATTCTGTATCATTTACCTTAATGTCGTTCTTATTGACTAAGACATGACATAACTCTAAAAAAGAGATATCATAGCCCAAATCTCGAGGACGAGATTTAAAACAAGGTAGGGAGGATGTAACGACTCGCCCAAAAACGTCCTCAAACGCTCCGTAAGTAAAAACCCGGACCCCTGAAACCCTAATGTGCACGAAAAACCAAGAAAACAAGATTTCTGGGTTTCACACGGGCCGCTTAAAAGTAAGCATAGGCTTACGCGGGCCGCGTCAAACTTCTGTTGACCGGATAAGCATGAAGGCCTCGCGTCGTCCACGTGTCAAGAAACCGATGACTCAGCAACCCTACTGCCTCCTTTATGGCTCTCGCGGGCCGCGTAAAAGTCTGTTAAGGCTTACGCGGGCCGCGTGGGACTCATTTTTTAGCTATAAATAGATCCGATCATGAGCAGTTCAGCGGTGTCGAAATCTCATTCTCAACTCGCCTCTATTCTGCAGAAAACAAATTTCCAAGTAGTGAAACGCTGCTACAAATCCAGGGTATTAGCTCGATCACTGCCATGTTTCAAACTGTTCAATTCTTTTCTTTCCTTCAGCTTTTATTATAGTAATTAGTAGCTCGGGGTTATACCTTCTAAATCCCGAAAACTCTGCCCGTTATTAGGGTAATAACTCTAATTAGTGGTACGATACTTTATCCGATCGATTGAAACCATCCGATGGATGTTTAAGTGCTGCTCAAACTCGGGTTATACTTTGTCATTCGTCGTGAATTCGATGGATGTTTAAGTATTGCACTTTGTCATTCGTCGTGAGGGTTTTATCTCGTAATTATCGTTAAAGTTGAATTGAGTTAATACACTAATACGAGTTCCGTTGTAGTTAGAAATTAGAAATTAGAACTTGTAATCAAGGAGCTACTAAGCTAGAATACTTAGCAATTAAGTAAACTTAATAGTTAAGGAAAACTTAGCGGTTAAGAAACCTTAATAGATAAGTTAAACTTAAACAGCTAAGTAAGATTAATTAAGTTAAGTATGATTAATTAAGTTAAGTATGATTAACTAATCAGTTAAAAAAGATTAATTAAGCTAAGTAAGATTAATTAAGCAAGTAAATTAAACACCTAAATAGATATACATGAAAATAAATATATAGATAATATCAAAGGAAGATGCAAGAGGATATATATATATAGGTAGGAAGCTTCCTAGAAAATGTATAGGTAACTTCCTAGAAAAGCTATAGGAAACTTCCTAGAAATTTCATACTTCTTACCTATAAATAGGAAGCCTAGGAATTCATTTCCTTTGCTCATTTCTTCTATTCTTCTCTCTGTACGTTGGTGTTCTAACCAATAATCACCGATGCGATATTCTGTCCGATCGATTCAGGAACCAACTAACGGATGCCAAAGTGCTATACTTTGTGAGTTCGTTAAACGGATGCCAAAGTGCTATACTTTGTGAGTTTGTTAAACGGATGCCAAAGTGCTGTCTAATAAGACAAGGTTCGAATCTCGTGACCATCGTTAGGTTTGATGTGGTTTTACACAAATACGTATTCCACTCTGTTAAACTGTATGTTTAACCATCAACAAACTCCATTCCATAAACATACTACCAAACAAAATATTCAATCATCAGAAGATTCAGAACTCTAAAGAAAGTAAAGGCTTAGTTATCTGAAGGCGTAGAATCAAGAAGCTTGTTCAATCAATACTACATGCTTATAATGTGAGTCATTCTCTTTTTACCAAAAATTGCTTTCAAAATCATGTTTGTTTTCAAAGTTAGAATTACAGGGATTAAGTCTTTGTAATCAGCAAATTACAGCCAGTATGTGGGGTATTGTATACAATACTTGATAACCGTCACCATTGGACAATAGGTTAGCCAAGGGGTGATATGACCATAGTCACAGACACCATTGGACAACGAGATAGCCAATAGGTGGTCGAGTGACAAATACCGTTGGGTAGTTGATTGATATATATAAACATTGTAATCGCTCTTCATACTGTAAATTATAACAATGCGTTGTTTTTAGTAAAAAGAATGATTCACCAGTATTTCCTGCTGACAAAACCTTTTTAAAACGCGTTTCAGGTAATTACAGTAGATCAGAATAAGAGTTGGATGCGGCACTAAAAAGGCTTACAAGAGTGGCTTATTTTATCAAATAAATTAAATTAAGAGAAATTGTTTTATGTATTCGGATTTATCCCATATTAAAGCTACCTTTCAAAACATGGTTTTACTCCATCTATTTAATAAATAAAACCCGGTGTTTTCTAAACTCTGATATTTTTGCTAACTCACGGTCCTGATGAACATTTTCGCTGCAATGTTTTTAAAATAACCACCGGTACCACTGAACTGGTTTGCGGCTCCCGATTCCGTCCAAGGGTGGGGTCGGGGGCCGTGACATAAACACACAAAGATCTTTCACAGATCTAAACATATTCACGATAAAAGAGATTGAAAGATGGTTTTCCAACTTTCTCTCAACTCTTTTACACTCAATATCTTCAAAACCGATAGAAACGGAGCTTGTGCCAACTTGCTAATCATTCCGGTGGTTGCGTGGCCCCATATCCGAATTCTATCCATGAGATTCACCGATTTCGATTTAAACGTTAAACACCGTCTCGAACCATTCGCTAACCGGATTTGGGTGATTCCTGTCCGATCAGGAGTACCAAGTAAAGATGAGGGTTCTATGGTTTGACTCGTTGTCAAAATACCTCGATAGAACGACAAACGATCAGAACAACCAAGTGTTAGGCGAACAGGCCGACCAGGTCAGGGTGCTGACCGATCAGACTCCTGTCCGAACGGACAGCCAGCCGATCGGACAGTCAGCCTATCGGCTAGCACATGGTCCCACACTTAATCAACTTGTTTGAATTTGGGTATTGAATGAACGGCTAACCGATCGGACAACCGTCCGATTAGATTACTCTTCGGATCATGAGATACTTGACTTCAACACTTAATCGATTTTTCAAACATGTTCGACGCACTAAGAGTGCCACCCGATCGAACAGCCGTCCGATCAGGTGACACCCTACTGAGAACTTGTTTTCCTGAGGTACCTAGCCGATCGGGTTGCCGGCCGATCGAACGACCGTCCGATCGACCGACCTGAAAGGTAAAGATACTTCAATGTCTTCAAATGCTACAACAAAAACTTCAAAAGTCAAACCATCATACACAAACACATCTTACTTAAGGGAAGAAACAATCCACTCGAACAGCCATCCGATCGGACTACCGTCCTACCGGACAGCTGTCCGAACGGACTGTCAGTCAGTCGTCCGATCGACCAGCTGTCCGATCCTCCAACACTTGTTTTCGTTTTTACGCGTTGCTTATCATTATGCTATCAAACTATTCAGGCTAACCCTACTCTCAAGCGCTCCCTTCAATCCATCAACCGCTGTGAGTATACTCGAACCCTTTTTGCTTTAGCACTTTTGGGTGTTACATACGTTACTTATTCTAAATCACAATCGAACACACTACTCAATACTTTAAACGCAAACCGTCATCGCATGTATTACGTGACTAAAATGAATGCTTGTTGTTATGTTTACACGTGGAATGCTATCTACCTGCCTTAACGACGATTGTACTATAGTTTGGACTCAGCACCCGTTCACACGGGGTTGTTAAGGACAATTACTTGCATGGATTACGGTGGTAATCATGTACTTCAAACTGCCTCGGGCAGTCAACCCGCAGTCATTGGTATCGATAGATCCATGTCGATAATTAACATGCTTCGTTTTCCTCTGTGTACATGTTGGTTATGCGTAAACTATTTCGAACTCTATATGCTATTATCAAACTTGTATGCTCACCTTTACATTTTATGTATTGACTTTATTTTAACGTATGTGACAGGTGTTTAAGATGCTTATCTGCTAGGAAAGCGAGGCTAGAATAAAGCTCAGAATCCAACAAATAGTTGTCTGTAGTAGTCAATTCAAGGGTCTTTAGAAGCAGATAAACAATTGCTATTTAATTAAATCTGAGTTGTCGGAACAGAATTAATTGCCTGGATTTGGTCTATAATATATTGTTTACTGTTTGAGATACGGTATGGGACGTATTATTTTAAATTTAATAGTAATGATAGTTGTTATGGAAACTTCTGGACAATCTGTTTCGCTCAGTGCCATGCCCCGATGATTCCGCCATCGGTTGGGGTGTGACAGCTCTAATTCAGAACACCAAGTATAGAAATTGATGTCATCTCTTGTTTGGACCTCGCGCGAGATCAGGATCTGCTGGGCCATTCCGCTGGGGTCTAAAGTTTGATCACCAAAGTGGTTAAGGAGTATGGCCCTACGGCCATGTTTCAAAGGTTTGATTCTATCGAAGTCACCCTGCACCAGAGTGGCTGTCCTGACAATCTCCGTACTCTTAACGCCACCGGCTTCTTCCTGTCCCGCGCTTTAGACTGGTGGACGACCGAGAGAAACAAACGCGAAAATGATGCAGCTTACGGGCTGACGTGATGAGTTGAAGGACGTCATGATGCAAGAGTTCTGCCCTCCCCACGAGCGCCAAAAGCTGGAGGACGAGTTCTGGCATATCAAGCAGAAAGATGGAGATAACGCTGGTTTGAATGCTCGCTTCAAGCAGCTAAGCATAATCTCTTTGAGCTAAGTTACTACGCCCGAAATCACCATCAAGAAGTATATCCGTGCTCTTCCGGATTGCGTGGCTGATTTCGTTCAAGCTGCAAAGACGACGACCATTGAGGAAACTTTTCTACTCGCTGCTGAGATCAATGATAAGCGAGTCAAGGCTGGTGTTTGGGACAACGCCTTAAAGAATCTGCATGAAGTTACCACTGCTGCAACCGCTGAAACCGCCGCCGCTCCGTAATCTTCCAAGTCCTCTCGTCGCAAGAGGAGGAACAACAACAACAATAGTAGCAAAAATTGCGTTGTCACCACCGCTGCCGCGCTCCAATCAGTTCCTGCTCAACCGCAGCCTCAACACCGCCAAGCCGCGGCACCAGTTACCTATGCACCGCCGGCCAAGCGTACATATACTGGTCCTCACCCGGCTTGCCCAACATGTACCTATCATCACCCAGTGGGAATCGCCTGCAGATACTGTGTGCATTGCAACATGTACGGACACTTCACCGCCAACTGCCGTACTGGTCCACGTCATGCTACAGCTCCAGCTCAAGGTCCAGCGCCTACTCATCAAGCTCCACTTCCTGCTCCTCAATGCCAACAAGTGACTCCTGCACACGCGATCCATGCTAGAGCTTGCTTTACGTGTGGTGATCCCAACCACTTCACGAACATGTGCCCGAATCAAGTGGTGAAGCAAGAGCCACAACAACAGCAGCAGCCCCAGCAACAGCAACAACAGCAGCAGCAAGTAGCCCGCGGACGTACTTTCAACATCAACGTCCGTCAAGCCCAAGTCGACAACAATGTGGTTAATGGTACGTTCCTTGTGAATGGTATATATGCTTCGTGTTTATTTGATACTGGAGCCGATAACTATTTCGTGTCGTTAGAATTCGAAACGCTCTTTAATCGTAAGTGCGCCCATCTACCCTCGTCATTCGATGTTGAAGTTGCCACCGAAAGAACCGTCGCTGTCAATTCTGTTCTTCGTGATTGTACTCTCGAACTCAACAATCACATCTTTCCTATCGACCTTATTCCGATGCAGCTCGGTTGTTTTGACGTTATAGTAGGCATGGATTTTCTTCGTGAGAATCGTGATGAAGTTGTGTGTTCTGATTAGATGATTCGCTTCTCGCTCGCTAATGGTGATTTATTGTGTGTTTACGGTGAAGTCGCGTCGAAGAAACTCCAAATCATGTCATGTATCCAAGCTAGCAAGTATCTCCGCAAGGAATACACAGCTTTCTTGGCTAACATTATAGTAGCGGAGAAGGAAAAGAAAGGTAATCCTGGAGTGAACGATGTTCCTGTGGTTTGTGAATTTCCCAACGTATTTCCTGATGAGTTACCCGGTTTACCTCCGAGTCGTGACATCGACTTTCGTATCGACCTCATTCCTAGAGCAAATCCTGTTGCTAAAGCTCCTTATCGCCTCGCTCCGTGCGAAATGCGTGAACTCTCGAGTCAACTCCAGGAATTACTTGATAAAGGCTTCATTCGCCCTAGCACCTCTCCTTGGGGCGCACCAGTCCTTTTCATCAAAAAGAATGATGGGTCGTTCAGGATGTGAATCGACTACAGGGAATTGAATAAGCTAACTATCAAGAATCGCTATCCCCTGCCTTGAATCGATGATTTGTTTGACTAATTGCAAGGTGCTTCATGTTTTTCGAAGATCGATCTACGCTCAGGCTATCACCAGTTGCGTATTCAAGAGGAGGATATACCCAAAACCGCTTTTCGCACTCGTTACGACCACTATGAGTTTGTTGTTATACCTTTTGGTTTGACCAACGCACCCGCGGGTTTCATGGATCTGATGAATCGCGTGTGTAAACCATTTCTTGACCGCTTCGTCATCGCGTTCATCGATGATATCCTAATCTATTCCAAGTTGAAAACCAAACACGCGCAGCATCTACGTCTGGTTCTCGAACTGCTCCAAGGGAATCGACTCTATGCCAAATTCTCCAAGTGTGAATTTTGGCTAGAGGAGGTTCAATTCCTCGGTCATATTTTCAATAGTCAAAGTATTCAAGTCGACCCACGAAGATCGAAGCTGTTAAGAGTTGGGTTACACCAAAGAACCCGTCTGAAGTCCATTCTTTTCTCGGACTAGCGGGCTATTATCGCCGATTTATCGAAGGATTCTCTAAAATCGTCGTGCCGCTTACTTCTCTCACGCATAAAGACAAGCCTTTTGTTTGGGGAACCGAACAAGAGACTGCCTTTCAAACCCTCAAGCACAAGCTTTGCAATGCTCCCGTCCTTGCGTTACCCGACGGAAACGATGACTTCGTCGTCTATTGTGATGCCTCAAACCTTGGTCTTGGTTGCGTTCTCATGCAGCGGGACAAGTGTGACACCCCAGGAAAACTAGGAAAACAACGCAACACAACTAGCTTCCTCAGTAACCACGTGCTAAATTTCGGGACGAAATTTCTTTCAAGTTGGGGATAATGTGACAACCAGAGTTTCCAAGGTCTTTACTTGACACATTAATCGTTTCATGATTTATCTTTGTAATTCTTTGCATTATAACTTGCTCATGCTTGATATATGTGGATGTAATTATTTTAAACATTGAACTGTGGACTATTAATAAAGATTGTGAAATTGGATTCTGAATAACCTTCGCCACCCACACACTCGAGGAAGGTTGAAAGCTTCGCCACAACAATAGGGATGGCAAAAAAGCCCAAACCCGATGGGTATACCCGAAACCCGAAACATACGGGCCGGGTATACCCGAAGCCCAATGGGTATGGGCCGGGTACGGGCTTAAAAATAGAAAAAATTCGGGTATGGGTACGGGTATGGGATTTAGTGATACCCGCCTAATACCCGGCCCATTTACCCGAATAATACCCGAATTATAGATTTCCATATATATAAACTTAGTAACTGTACTTATTACCTCCTCTATAGTCATATGTGGCTATTTATTTGGCAAGTGTTTAGTTAACATATAACTTATTTTTAAGCATGTATATTGGATATGGAAGCTATCACCCTTTATTATGTGGATGTTTTATGCAAATAGGTGGTCCTGATACAATTATTTAATTAAGTAATCGTTTTAGTTTAGTATATGTGGTCTGATTATGATATGTAAGTTATTAGTCATATTTTCATTTATTATAGTCATTAAAATAGTAAATTATATAAACATCAAAGTAAAAAATGTATATTTGTCCTAACATGTATTTTTAAGAAATTAACGGGTATACCCGATACCCGCGGGTATGCCTGATACCCGACGGGTAATTACCCGAAAAATACCCGACGGGTAACGGGCCGGGTATGGGCCAAAGAATTACAACCGGGTACGGGCCTGGGATTACCAATACCCGGCCCAAGCCCGGCCCATTGCCATTCCTACACAACAACCACTTGAGGAAGTTTAACCTTCCCCGAAACTAAAGACACAACAACCACTCGAGGAAGTTTAACCTTCCCCGAACCTTCGTCACACACACCACTCGACGAAGCTTGTAACCTTCGTCGGGAGCGGGCTTTGGCCCAAGACTGTTTTCATCGGCCCAACCTCATTTACATTATAACCTTGATATCACAATCACATCAGAACATGTATAGAAACCCTAGAGTTCCTGTGTGCGACGGCAGCCCTCCTCTCATTCGAAGCCAGATTCTTCTGATTTAATCATTCTCTGTTCGGTTAGTGATTCACACGTTTAGTTTGTTTTGGGTTCTAAATATATGATTATGTTGTTGAATGTGCTCTTGAAAGAATTATGTATGATTAATCTGTTACATGACGATTGTGCGGATCATAATATTGATTTGGGGTTCGAATAAACAGTGTGTTGAATGAAACTGTATTATGAACATGCATCTTGTTAATCAAACCCTAGGATTAAGGATAGCACGGAACATAGACATCGAATCTAAAGTTGTGTGAATATATTGTTCGTGTACTGGCTTGTATTTGTGGATTTCATGACCATACTGTGTAGAAATCGTTATGCAGGCTTAGATGCAAACTAGGATGATAACATGAATTAGTAGGTTGACTTGGATGATTTATTTCTACTTAAATGACTGCTACTATTGACTGCTACTGTTAGTGGTGACTAGGGTTCCTGTGTTCTATAACTTATGACGATGATCATGCTTACCTGGGGAACCTTCAGTTGAGGAAGGTTAAGGTTCCTCGTGAGGAAGGTTAAGGTTCCCCGTGAACTTTCGTCGTGCCCTATGACGAGGAACCTTAAGGTTCCTCATGAAACTTATAAGTAATAGTAGTCAAGTATGATAACTCTGTTAGTATGATAACTCTGTCAGTGTGATAACTCTGTTAGTATGATAACTCTGTTAGTGTGATAACTCTATAAGTATGCTAACCCTGTTAGTATGATAACTCTGTTAGTATGATAACCCTGTTAAGTCTGTTAACTAATAACCCATGTTAGAATAGATTGAAAACTCAACTATGTGAAACACGAATTATATCAACGTGAGATAACTGTTATGTGTTACTTGATGATGATTGCCTAAGCACACTTTGTGACATAGATTGCATGTGAATCATTACGAACTTAAACTAATTCTGTATACGTGCATACTATAGGCCTTGACTGATTATTTGTGAGCACGTAATTTAGCATACCGAGCAAACCGAGGTGAGTTCACACTTTCTACAAGGCACGGGATTCCCAAGGGTTGGGAATGGGTTAAAGAACTAAAACGGAAACTACATATTCTCCTTGGGTAGGATATGTACGGCCATCCTCCATGGGTAGGATGCCAAGATTAAACCTCGCTAATTCTCCTTGGGTAGGATACGTACGTTCGTCCTCCTTGGGTAGGACAACAAGATTAAACATACTGGACCAACACTCTATCATAAGTCCCTCATTTTATATCGACTTAATCGCCGAGGCCGATGGCGAGCGGGTCATTAGTTAATAGCGCTATTAGGTTTAACAAACCTCACACCGTGCCGATAGGACGGGCGTGTACTAATGGACTAAGGCAAAGAGTCAATGATGATAGACATTGACTTAGGGCACAACTTACTTTCGTTAGTAGTCGATATGGTACGGTTTGGTAATTCACATGGGAAGCCCCCACTAATTACTGAGAAGGTTTGGGAAACAGGGTTACTGATCAAAAGGTGGTTTACAAAACGAGCTTACGATTATTGAAACGAACTCAATACCTAATTAACCAACTGTGAACTCGCTCAACTTTGTTGTTGACTCGTTGTTACATGCCTTGCAGGTCGTTAGGTACTCATGGAGCTTGCACGGGGAGGCGTGGTCGTTGTGGGACATGGATAGTCATATACCATGTCAAACATTTGATACATTTGAACTTTTGTTTTGGTTTTTAACATTATGCTTCCGCTGATTACTTAAACTATGTTTTGTTTGGACACCAATTATATTGTGTTTGGGTTATATATTTACTTACACGCTATGTTCAATATGATTGGTGGCTTGATCCTGGTCAGTCACGCCTCCAAGCGGTGATACTCCACGTGTGGATTTTGGGGGTGTGACAACAAGGTTATCGCTTAAGCGTCTCGTCAGCTCAAGATCCACAAGAAGAACTATACAACCCACGACCTCGAGCTAGGCGCAGTTGTTTTTGCGTTGAAGATTTGGTGACACTACCTTTATGGTACGAAGTGTACGGTCATCACCGATCATATGAGCCTACAACACATTTTCAACCAAAGAGAACTGAATATGCATTAATGCCGATGGGTAGAACTTCTCAACGATTACGACAGTGAGATGCGTTATCATCCTGGCAAAGCAAATGTCGCTGCCGACGCTTTAAGCCGACAAAGCTATTTGCATAGCATTCGTAATGTTCACGCCCAGCATCATCTCGAAACTCTCATCCGCGAAGCCCAACATGCTTGTTTCACCGAACGCACTTTGAAGAAGGAAAGGATTCTCAACGATGGAGCCCAGTTAGTGAATAAGTCGAATGGGATATTCCATTATCTGGACCGAATTTGGATCCCTAAGCGGACCGATTTACGACAGATTATGATGGACGAAGCCCATAAGTCTCGATATTCTATTAATCCCGGTGCCGATAAAATGTACCAGGACCTTCGCTACAAGTACTGGTGGTCAGGCATGAAGAAAGATATCGCTCTCTATGTTTTGAAGTGCCTGACTTGCTCGAAAATCAAGGCCAAGCTCCAAAGACCCTCTGGCGTACTCGTCCAACCCGAAATCCCTATGTGGAAATGGGAGAGCATAGTTATGGACTTCATAATGAAACTTCCGCGCACGCCATCAAGTCACGACAGCATCTGGGTTGTCGTTGACCGCTTGACTAAATCCGCTTATTTTCTGCCGATACAGGAAGACTACAAGGTAGAAAAATTAGCTCGAATCTACACAAATTAGCTCTGACCATGATAGTCGGTTTACTTTGTGTCTTTGGGAAATGTTTCAATCTGCTCTCGGTACTACGCTTAATCTAAGTACCGCTTTCCATCCCCAAACCGACGGTTAGACTGAAAGAACGATTCGCACCCTTGAAGACATGCTCCGTTCGTGTGTCATAGATTTCAGTGGTAATTGGGACGCATACTTACCCCTAGTAGAATTCTCGTACAATAACAGTTATCATTCCAGCATTCAAATGGCACAGTTTGAGGCATTATACAGAAGAAAATGTCGATCACCTATTGTATGGCACGAGATCAGGGACTCGCAAATAACCGGTCCTGAGCTACTGCAAGAAACAACTGACAAAATCCTCCAAATTCGAGACAATCTGCTGAAAGCTAGGAGTCGTCAGAAAAGTTACGCCGATAGACGACGCAAGCCCCTTGAATTTGACGTTGGCGATCACGTACTCCTAATGGTATCACCTTGGAAGGGTGTGGTCAGATTCGGAAAGAGAGGGAAACTCGCGCCTCGATATGTTGGACCCTTTAAGATTCTGGAAAGGGTCGGAAAAATGGCCTACAGACTCGAACTACCGGAGGAACCTAGCAACGTCCACCCGACTTTCCACGTTTTGAACCTCAAAGAGTGTCTGGCTGAGCATGATTTACAAGTTCCGCTAGAGGACCTTCAAGTGAATGAAACACTACACTTCATGGAGAAGCCTGTCGAGATCATGGATTGAGAAACCAAGAAGCTCGGGCGCTCACGCATTCCCATTGTGAAGGTTCGCTAGGAAGGCAAACGAGGCACAGAGTTCACCTGGGAACTCGAAAGCGACATGAAGGCGAAGTACCCGCAGTTGTTTATTAAGGCCAAAGCCTAATTTCGGGACGAAATTCCCTTAAGTAGGGGAGGCTGTAACACCCCGTGTTTCGAAAGTCAAAGTCAAAGTCAAGATTGAAGTCAAAGGAAGAAAAGATTGCTAATTGCGATCTGTCACTCCTTGCTTAATTATTGATTTGACTTCATTGACTTGAAATCGAATCTTTATTTTATTTACTTTAGTCGTATTATGTGGAGTATCTGTGAATAATCGAGGTTTAATCGATATTTATCACACGTTTATCGCTTTAATGCTTATCACATCGCAATCGCGTTCGAAACTCGAGTTATGCGTTCTGGATATTGTTTTACGTGTGTGTGTGTGTTATTTATGTGTTACTTGTGCGTGTTTATTTATGTTTATGTTTTGTGGTGACTAATCGAAACGCAATCGCCACCGAAATCGCAAACACTAAACGCAAGTTATTTATAGTGATTGTATGCTAGATATAGTAGTTAGGTTATTTGTGTAACTAATGGGTAAATCTATCGCATCGCTCGCTCGAAACACATCGCAACGCTCAACACGCGAATCGAAACGACAAAACTCAACACGCCGGACACCAGGATCGAGTGGCCACCCGATTGAGTGGCCATCCGATCGACTTGCCATCCGATCGGTGAACAATCCGACCCTGCACACTTTCCTCTTTTGGAAACCCTATAAATACCCTCTTGTCACATCATTTGTGATGTGACAGCTCCTCTGCTCGACCAGCCGCACTCAAGCTCTCTCTTTCCCTCGATTTCTCGCGATTCTTATAAGTTTCCAACCTAAATCTTGTACTTCTTTGATCTACAGACACTTCTTCATCATTTTCTCTTTTAAATCTCAACTTTTGACCGTGAAATCAGTGGATTTGAGGTGTTCTAGGGTGATGTCATCTTGGAGTTCTTATGAACTTCAAGCTTTGGCCTCATTCCACCAAGAACAACTCAGATCTGAAGGATTTCCACAAGATTAAACAATGTTTTCACATAGATCTACACATATTCATGGTTAAAAGGATTGAAAGATGGTTTCCCAACTTCCTTTCAACTCTTTTACACTCAATGCACTCAAAACCGACAGAATCGGAGCTCGTTCTGATCTTCTACTCCTTCTTAGTGATGTATAGGTTCAAGATCTGGTTTCTATCAAAGGGACTACCGATTTTGGGTTTAACATGAAAGACCGTCTCGAACCATTAACTGGTCGGACTAGGGTGATTCCTGCTCGATCGTGTCACTTGGTTCAAGATGGGGTTTCTGTTGTTTAGCACGTCATCACACCGTCTTGATCAAAACTGCAAAACTTTCCAAAATAATCAGGTATCAAAGACGATCGGGTCGTTGGGATGGATTATCGTCCGATCGGGTTGCCATCCGATCGGCTTACACTTGGTTCCACACTTAAACTTTTGTTTCAACTTTACAAGGATCTGAACGTCGAACGAATTACCGTCCGATCGGATTGCCATCCAATCGAACGACCATGCGACCATGTGACATTTGGAACTTTGATACCTAAACAATTTTCAACATGTTCAATACATAGTCAGTTTTGACGGATTGCCATCCGATCGGATTGCTATCAGATTGAGTGACAATCCTTCTGTGAACTTGTTCTCACTAAGTGTCCTACCAATCGGATCGTTACCCGATCGAACACCGTTCGATCGACGACCTGAAGGGTAGAGATACTTCTCTGTTTTCAGAATGCTACAACGAAAACTTCAAAGCCATCATACACAAACACATCCTTACCAAACGATGTCAATCCAATCGAATGGCCATCCGATCGGATTGCCATCCGTTCGGATTACCATCCGACACTTGGTACTTTACACCGTTTTACGCGCCGCTTATCGTTTTTGCTATCGTTAACTGTTCAGGCTAATCTCTCAGCGCTCCCTTCAATCCAAGAGAGTGTTTACTTGTTAAACACAATCTGTGAGTATACTCGAATCCTTTTTGCTTTACGCACTTTTGGGTGTTACATAGGTTACTTATTCTAAATCACAATCTACACACAACGCAAACACTATTTATACGCTGACCATTATTGCATGCTACGTGTTATTCGATGAATGCTTGTATGTTATGTTAACACAGTGATTGTTGCCTGACACCTTAGCAATGATAGTACTATAGTTTGGACTCAGCACCTATTGTGGACAAGGGTTGTTAAGGGCTTTACTTCACGTGTCCCAGTGGGGATACGTGTTGCGCATTCTACAACTCGCAGTCACGTCTGTGCATATTTCTCTGTCGATAACCTACTTGCCTTCACTTTAAACATGTTACATGCTGGTTATGCGTAAACTATTTCGAACTCTATTATTATATCAAACTTGTATGCTCACCTTACACTATGTGTATTGACCTTTATTTTAACGTATGTGACAGGTGCTTATGATGCTTTGCTTGCTTTTCATGGAATCAAGTTAGGGGTCTAGTTATGTCACGCTTAAATCTAAGTGGTCGAGACCGTATTTGTTTTTGAGACAATTATTTGTAATAACTGTTTTATTTGGATATGTTGTGGTATGGGACATGACGCTTTAATATCTGGTAATTAATAGTTGTTATGGATACTCATGGACAATCTGTTTCGCTCAGTGCCATGCCCCGATGCTTCCGCCATCGGTTGGGGTGTGACATAAAACCCGCTCAGTTCAAGGATCGAACTAGCGATCACCGCCTACTCGCCTAGTCTCACATCATCACCAGGTGCCGCCAACAATAAATGGTGGAGACAAATTTCAAACTTGTGTCACTTAGAATACCAGGTCTCTCCTTTACCACTCTACCACCAGCTCTTTCGTATCTCGTCATTGATATTAAACATGCTTTTGAGAAAAAAAAAAAGGTTTTCTGGTGTAATGGATTATTCCATGTTAAAAATATTTTATTTTACCAACACTCAAACCCCGTACTTGAACAAAGTTTTAGCATGCAACTAAACCATAATTTTTGTTATTCGCGTCCCTATATGTGTTTTAAAATGCATATTTATATGAAAGTTTTGTAACACTAGCTATGATATTATTAAAAGAGTATTATAATGGCTTTCGATGATATATATCCTACTGTTGAAACAATAAGGATAAGGTCAGGAGAAGGTATGAACGTTCCTCATATCAGCCTCGTCACCTCCTAGCTTGTACCTACAACACGAAAGATATTATTAAAAGAGTATTATAATGGATTTTGATGATATATATCCTACTGTTGAAACAACAAAGATAAGATCAGGGGAAGGTATGAACGTTCTTCGTGTCAGACACTCAGACTCGTCACCTCCTTGCTTGTACCCATATTATTAGAATAGTATTATAATGGCTTTTGATGATATATCCTACAAAAGAGAGTAGTATGAATAAGTTTAGGATCTAATTTTTTTAGTGACAACGTTTGCTCCTACTTTATTATACTAATATACCTAGTTTACTCTTTTGCCTGGGTTTGAATATGAGATCTCGCCTCTAAGACCACCTGTAGTGGAAAGGTGAAGTGGTGTGATGTTGCCATTTCACGCCCAATCACGCCAGCCACACTGCCCTCAAGGGCGTGTTTCGTCAAAAAACAAGTTAGGCTTATTCATTAAAAGGCCGAAGAAGTGTGGGTTTGGCCAATATAGCCATTAGGCAACGGTTGAATTTTTAAAAAATAGCAATAATAAACTTCAATATCTCTCTCTCTGTATATAAATCAATACTCGCACCTCACACACCTATCATAAAAACAAACACACACCCATACAAAATGCATAAAAATGGATTCCCCCACATCTTCCTCATCCGTTGCAAATTATTATTACAAAGAGTTTTTAGCTAATGAGGGTGAGTCGATTAACGAGGAGGTCGAGCAAGAGGCGGTTACGGGTGCGTGTCAGCTCGCAACAAGGTATATGAAACAAGTTTGTTGGCTTCCACGTAGAGAATATACAGAACGGGACCGACTTGCGGGGAACGCTCCTTTGATGAAAGATTACTTTGACGAAGCGCTGACATACCCAAACCCTAAAGTTATTAGGCGACATTTTCGGATGACTAAACGTTTATTTCTACACATTACCAGAGACTTGGAAAGAAAGTTTGATTACTTTAAGCAAAACCGGATGTGAGAGGGACGCTTGGATTTACCCTTATTCAAAAGTGTACATCAGCGCTACGCGTGCTTGCCTACGGAAACACGATCGACATCAATGACGAGTATTTAAAGAAGGCTGAGAAAATAACACGCGACACCTTGGAATATTTTTGTTATGGTATACTACAATTTTTAAAAAATTATATTTTACGTTTTGTTTATTCATAATATATTTTTAGTTAGTTTAATACGTATATATATTGTTTTAATAAAGGAATAACAAATTTGTATGGTGCGCGTTATCTGAGAAAGCCGACTTGGTATAATCTTCAACAAATTTACGAGATGCATTCACAAGAACATGGTTTACCAGGCATGATTGGGAGTTTAGATTGTCGTCATTGGTAGTGGTATACCGCATGGCGAGGTCAACACACACATGGTGACCAAAAAGGACCATCGATTATTCTTCAAGCGGTTGCTTCACACGAACTTTGGTTTGGTCGGCCTACTTTGGTATCACCGGGTCATGCAATGACATAAACGTTTTCGAATAGGCTCCTGTGGTAGAAGATTTCATTTTTGGTAGAGTAGCAAATGCATCTTTTTGGGCTAACAGAAACTACTACCCACACGGATACTGTTTGAGTGATGGGAAATATCCGCAGGATTTGATTCTCATGAAGAAGTTTAGCGACCCGGTCGATGAAAAATGAGCACATTTTAAGAAAGTTCAAGAGTCTGTGCGAAAGTATATTGAGAGTTGCTTTGCGGTTCTTCAATAGCGTTGACATTATTTGAGAAATCTTTGTCATGCATGGACCAAAGAAAAAATAAGAGATGTTATGTATGTTTGTATAATCATGCATAATATGATATTAGAATACGAAGGAAAAACAATATTTCAAAATTATGTACCGGACGCTGTTCAACAATATCCGCAACCAACAATGGTTGAAAGAGTGAACAATGCGAATCAACTGTGTTCCCATATAGCACATTGCGCGTTAGCATTGGTTTAGTCCAACATGCATGGTCAGTTCGGTATATTCCACACAAGGGTGAAGAAGAAGGGGAATATGAAAACGAAGGAGAAGATGACGACGAAGGTGAAGATGAAGACGAGTATAATGAAAACGATGACGAATAGTATCATTTGTGTTTTTTTAATATTAATGTATTTCTTTTATTTAATGTAATATTATTTGATGAAGATTCCTGAAAAAAAAAAGAAATTAAAAATAAATAATTGGGTAATCATTGTAAGAGGATTATATCACTACATCACTTTTGAACTTCTCATTCCATAATACCCCATACTGACTGGGATACCATATGTCGGATCATGCCCAAAGAAGGAGCTTGAAGATCAAGCCCCAGAAACATAAGCCCCTAACTATCCCTACATTAGCTTTCGGCCTAAATGAATATGTTCATTGGCAGTTTGGGGTAAAGATGTTATTTAGAGTTATTTGGGCATTGTTGGGGAATTATTGCCAATGAAGTTCATAGAATCTATATAATCTACCTTAAAAACATTTATTGAAAAAGTGCTTATTTTGCATGTAGATTGAGGGCATTTATATTTTATTCTTTATTTTTATTTGAGTAAATTGTCAAAATGGTTCTTATGGTTTGGATAGTTTTACCAGCATAGTCTAAAGGTTTTACTTTTCGTCTGTGGGTCCAAAAAGGTTTTAGCATTGCCATTTTGGTCCAGCTGACTTAACCCCATCAATACTTCTCAGTTAGTCGAGGGGTATTTTTGTCATTTAGTCTATTATTAGTTAAAGCTTTATTTTTATTCTTTTAACTCTTTTTTTTTGTTTTTATAAAAAGCAAATATCTGATTATAAAACCCAACACCCCCTCTCTTTCTTTATCTAACACCATCATCACTACCATCACCATCACCCGAGCACATGTACAACAACAACTATCACCACCACCCGACCACCACCAGCATAACCCGACCAGATCCACCACCACTCCACATCCAGATCTAAACAACAAAGCAAAACCGATCATCTTTCTCTCTATCCCCCTTCTCTCCGACCAATTCAGATCCACCACCACACACACACCACCACCACCACCTCCGGCAATCAATCACCTCTCTCCAAATTACATCTAGGATCGAACTCGGACTATACTTGCAAAACTGAAACCTTTTTGGACCCATGGACGAAAAATGAAACTTTTGAACTATACTAGCAAAACTGCCCAAACCACATAAACTATTTTGTCAATTTACCTCTTTTTATTTTTATAATTAATTACAAATCAATATTGTATAAATTTATGTCACTTTTTAGAACTCTCCTACGTCCTATTCCTCATCCTTAAAAATATCCAAAGAATTTTATTATGATTTGGATGTGTTTTATCGTTTGAATTGATGACTATATGATTGGTTAATGGTTACATGTTCAAAGAATTTTATTACGATTTAGAGTGTTTTTTTTTTTTTTTTTTTTTGTTGTTGTTTGAAATGACGAGCATATGATTGTTACACGTTCTATTGATCGTAGTAAACATATGATGACATACAATGGGCTTTTATATGATCGTAGTAGCCATATCCACCTGTATTTGTTTGGGCTTTCTTTTAATTTGGTGACTTCTTTCCCGTTTTTTGTTGGGCTTTTATAACATATAAGATAATTATGTTATATATCGAATACGCAATGAGATTTGTAGCATCTACATTTTGATGCGGTACATATCGGTTTGCATACAGATTAGTTTTATTTTATCAGCCAACAAAATAAAAGCCTGACTACCTAGCTGGGGTTACCCAATGGCAAAAGACGACCCCATACACATTAGTTATATTATAATCTTTATTTAAATGCGTTTTGTTTTAAAATGTATAAGAAAAAAATGACATTTTAAAAATCAAAAGTTAATGACCCGCTATAAAGGGAGAGAAAATAGTGTTAAAAGCTAAGAGAAGTAAAATTATGTTCCAAAATAGTTTAAGTAATTAAGGGATTGGTAAAGATTAAGAGCATCCATAGCTAACGCTTTAAAAACACGTCTCCAAGTCATCTTTGTGTCTCTGCCTGCGCTTCCCTCTCTCACCGCAAAAAAAAAGCGGCTCCAAACGCCTCCTCTCACATACCTTTTTGGGTGTTTTTCTAGCAAAAACACATCTCGTCTCTCTCCTCCAGATCAACCTCTCTCTCTTCTGCATCAACTTCTCCTCTCTAATAAAACGTCCCTAGAAACATAGGTTGACTTAGAGAGAGCAAATAAGAAGAGAGAAGAAAATGAAACCAAAAACAAAAGAAAATCATTTTTCGAGGGTGAAACCAGAACCGTGAGTGTCGTCGATATTCAGTTACAAGCTAAAAAGTCGGATATAAATGAACCAACATTTTTTTAGTGAATCAAAATCTAAACCACTAACGCTTGCTTCATCAATTTGTTGTCGACCTATTAAACCATCAGCAATGCCGTTCAAACAAAGAAGAATTATAGTAACTATACTTGAACAAAATGTTTATTTCTTGTGATTGATGCAAAGAATAATTTTCACTTGGGTTATATAGACAAACGTGTGCTCAAAATCTTGTAGTAAGAGACTAAGATCACTGGTCCAATTATTCATCTCAGTTATTCTTTAGGATATTAACTGAATCTATACTAGCCAGGCTTCACATATCAATTGATTTAGATCAAATACTCATGACTATCATATTAAGTAACATTAGTGTTTCCACATCTTAATACCAAGAAGTCGATAAAAGGACTCAAAAAGCTTAAAGCATGTTTGGGAACCCTAATCTCAAGATTGATCCGATACGTATTTTGACCGTTTCGGATCCAAGGATCCACGTGTGACTAGGGGTGTGAATTTTTGACACGACACAAACCTAACATTAAATTTGCAGGTTTGGGTTTAGTATAAACAAGTTCGTGTCAGTTTCGGGTTGGGCCCGCGAGCCCGTTTAGCTAAAATGGGTCAGATTCATGTAAGCCCGGCGGGTTCGCGGGTTGACCCTTTTAACCCTTTTTCTAACTTTATCTTCTTAATATTATGTTTGATGTTATAAATTAACTTGGTTGGATATTTTAAGCCAAAATGTTAAAACTTTTAAGAGATAGATATAAAGTTTTATAATTAATATTGTCATTATTTTATATACATTTATATTTTTTTGTTGTAAATATGTAAATTTAGAGTATTAATACGTAAAATTAAAAATAAAAACAATTTAGGTCAAACGAACCGTGTACGGGTCAACCACGAATATTCGTGTCGTGTTCTGGTTCATATGTCTAACACGATTTTCGTGGTTGACCCGAACACGACAAGAATATCCCGTAATGCCCTTTTTGTACCTAGATAAGGACAACCTCGAGAGAGCAGACGATAAGTAGAGTAGGTCTCAAGCATTCCAACTCTATCTTAGCCTGTATATGTAGTAGGCTTGATAGTTTTTTTTTTTTTTTCATATGAAAAGAAGGATATTTCGTCTGTGAGACTGGGGTCCTCTTGCCAGTAATGATTTCTCTTTTTGAGTGATTTGAGTATTTAATTCGTTGTAATTATCATGTCCTAGTTCATTGATTAGATATTTATCTAGCATCCTCAGTTAGGTTTGGATGTTTTTAGGATAATTATGTGAATAATCCTAGTTATAGTATACCGTGATACGTTTGCTATATATATACCAATTAGATTGGTAGGGATTTGTAATCAAGTTTTGAGTAGTTTTCTTGATCTAATAATATTGTGGGAGTTAACCATAATAATGTTATATTTGTTTGAGTATTGATTGGGACTTGACCAGAGTGGGTGGACTGAAAATAGAGAACGGGTCAGGCTGGGTAGACTTAAAAGTGAATTTCATCATTTACTTCTTTGAACGCCAGTCACAAGAAGTCAAGTCCAACCCATGTTAAAACTATCAACCTAGTCCATTTGAAATTTTTAGAACCAGGGCCCAATAGCCCATGCTCCCTCAATTAATTTTGGTTTCTCTAATTTGCATCAATAGTCATTTACTCATTTAGCTTACTATAAGACCAAGCGTAACGGGCGTTTTTTGCCCTCAATCCCGCCCAATCCTGCCTCAAAACGCTGGCAAGGCCGCCCCCTTAAGCGTGTTATGGGGTTTTCTTTCAAAAAAATTCGGGCAGCGTGTTTTTAATCACGTCGGAGAAGAAGGGTTTGGCCAATGAGTGTGCTCCTGTTCCTTGTTTGGCCAATAACAATTTTTCATGGGTTTTTTTATTTATATTCTATTTACACTCCTTTTGACATAATACCCCACATCCCCACTACACACATTTTAGAAAACGCCTCATAATGCCTCATTGCTGACTGGGCTGTCACATGGCGCAAAACGCCCAAGAGTGGGGTGTTAACCACTACACATGGTCTAATAAGTGTGTGTTTGTGTTTGTTTTTTATTTATGTAAAAAATATATAACATTATCGAACAAACAAACGTAAATAGCCACCAACACATTCATTTCATAATGGCGACGGACAAAAAAACATGTTACATCAAATGTTTATATTCATTTAGTTAAAGTTGGTTGGTTTATATGCCTATCACCAGAGCTACCGGTTTGAGAGAGGGTACGGTTTAAAATAATGTTCCTATTTCTGTTACCATATACACATAGGGTCATATGGATTTTACTGATCATGTGCAACAATCAATGTGATAACTAATAACCAAAACTAATATTAATATGTTAGGGTCCACAATTAAAGTCTCGAACCACTATAAAAGGAAATTAATCAAATCAACAAATTTCCAGCCACAAGTAGTGAAGTATAGGCGTTGAATATTACATTTAAACCGACTAAGGGCTGTTTGGCAGCTTCTGAATAGTTAAGTGCTTAACTAATAAGAAGTCTGAACCATTAAGTGCTGAACCAGCTAGAGGTCTGAACTATTAAGAACCAGTGTAATGCTTAACCGTTCAGAAACAAACAATCTGAACCATTAAGTGCTAAACCAGTAAGAGGTCTAAACCAGAGCCTCATTAATAGGTAAACAAAAAACCCCTGAATCGATAATTAAATCGAAACAAAACCCTTTGAAAACAAATCGAATTACATATTCAATTTTCTGACCGGTTTTAAATCGTAACAAATTAAATCATATATGTGAAAGTGAACTCATACTAACATGATGACGAATACGAATCTTGATGTGAAATAGTCTACAAATCCACAAGACAAATAGAGATGACAAAAGAAAAAAAAACACGAGCTAGAAGGATTAACCGAAACTGAAAAATCCGCAACAACTATTTGGGTATGGGATAGAAAAAAAAAAGAAAAAGATTTCACGGGCATGAGATTACGTGATAACTGTCCGAATTACTTGAAACTAGATACCTGTTAACCTGAACCATATACCTGAAATTTTTTGTGTTACTTTTTAATTCTCCTTAGGTCTTGTCTGATGAAGTTTCGTTTTTTTTTTTTGAACGGCAAAGATTACATAAACACTCCTAAATTACATCATTCCTATCCATGCCAGGATTTGAACCTTGGTCTCTCCCCAAGAGGCATAAAGCCTCTACCACCCCACCAAAGTGGTGATGAAGTTTCGTTTTAATAGTTTTGTTACGTTGAAAAATGAACTTTTCTTAGGGGATATGCATTTGATTATAGGCTGATTCTAAACACACCCCCTCCCCTCCTGATTATACCCCCCTTGTGAGAGGAAAACTGCCGGTCCCACGCGGGCCCCACCTGTAAGTATGTGAGAGGAGGGGGTGTAAAAAGTAATTAGGGGGGTGTAGAAAGTAGCACCCTTGATTATATTACTTATATTTGTATGCTACGGGGTATAATATATCTTTTGAAACTTATGTAACCATGAAAAAATTACATGTTTTAGATATTTTACACATTTTATGGTGATGATAAAAAGTTATGATATTTTAATATATTGTAGTTGTTAATGACATAAAATTATATAGAATTAAATTGAAAGAAAAAAATGTGAAAAAATCTTAATTAATATTTTTAACAAATTAATGGGCATTTTTATACCTGACGGGTATTAGATCAAGTATAGAAGACGATTTTATAATGAGTTATGAGATTAAAATTCATATATATGTATTAATTCCAAACACAAGGAGCAATAGTGTACTTTTGAAGTTTTAGGTTTTTGTCACTAACTTTTACACCTTTTGTTTTTATTATTTTTAATAAATATATTATGTTTTTATTATTATTAATTATTATATTATATTAGTGTTATAATATTTTATTTTTGTAACTACTATTTAGCATTTTCTTTTGCTTATAACTTTTAAGGTAAGACGTTATACAAAATTTCGAGTATGTCATTGCAACATGTTTATTTTTATCTATGTCTAGATTAAAATTTTGCTCAAAACCAATAAAATACTTTTTCATATCGTAAGTGGTAGCGAGTGTTGATGTCTTATCGGTACTGTGATGAAGCAGACTTATTCCCTCTGTCACTATAGTGAGTGTCGGTACCATAACGGACCAATATCGGTACCGGTATTTGTTTTTATGTTTTCTAATCTATTTAAAAGACGTGTCGATATCTTTTTGGGTATATAAAGACTTTATTTTTTCGGTTTTTTCTCTGTCACTATAGTTAGTGTCGGTACCATAACGGACCAATATCGATACCATCCGAATTTCTGCCACGTAGCGCAGAAAAATCCCGCTAGTTGGGAATAGTCATAAGTCATTAAATTCTACGTCAATTCATAAAAGACAAACATGTTGATTTCAAACCCACTTGCTTAAATAGCTGATTATTTAAATAGGAGGACAAAGATCATTATGGCCAGTCATGAGGCACCATTGGTTACCAATTTCGGACAACTTACGACCAAATTTTTTTAGCGGTAAATTTGGATTACTAACGGACCTTTAGAGTATTATATTCATCTCTCCACTAGACTACAATGTCTATACACCAATTCAAGAAGAAAACCCAATAAATTTGGGAAAACCCCCTTGTGGGAATCAAAGCCAAGACCTAATGGTCCCTAAGTCTTATCCCACTCCAAAGATGCCACTAGGCTATAATGCCATGTGCTACTTACGATCAAATCTAAAATGAAGATTTGACAAGTGCAGAAATTGGTGGAATAAAGGGTTCAACACATTCGCTAACATCCTAGTCGGTGGAACTTGTGGGTTTTGAAATCTAATATGAGTGAGATTTTACTGTGTAGAGTATCGGTATCTTGACAAACCGAACTGATTTCGACCAAACAACATCGGTAATGCCGTAATGGTATCGGTATTATCAGAACCGATATTCGTTTATATAGTTTTCAATCAATATAAAACACGTGTCAATGTTCTTTTAGGCGTTTCATGACTTTATTTTTTTTTTCTCTTTTGGTTGTCACAACGAGTGTCAGTCACATAACAAACCGAATAAACCGAATCAATACCGACCAAATTCTCATTGGATAACGGAATCCCCCCGTCTTAAACTAAAAGAATAACAAAAATCATTATTTGTCCTAGACTTCTAGTTTCTCACCAAGTCACCAACCACATTTCTTATGGTTGTACATTCTTTTTTCTTCTTGTTGATGATTTCTTCTTAGGCTGACCAGCAGTGATGTTTTTGAGAATTCATGTACAATGATATCTTTGAGAATTTATATACCCTGTTTGAGCTCGAAAAAATATGCTCTTTCGTAATGTTTTTATTATTACTGTTGTATTGGGCTCACTAAACCTAATGTCAATGGGCTAACTTCTAAATCATAAAAATTGTTTTGTATATGAGCCTATTTTGGAGTTGATATAGATATACTATTAAAAAAATTAACATATATATAGGATTTTTTTAAAAAACACGTGCCTCTCAAAATCACGTACCCTGTGCGGTGGTCCTCCCCGTAAACCCTCATCACGGCCTCTGTTGAGCACTATGATCCAACGCCCCTGTCATGTGGCAAGGGGTTGAGCGTGGACAAGCGTGGCACACTGTCGGACATGACGTGGAAGGGGGGAGGGTGGGGGTTGGCGTAAGAGGTGGAACAACGTGAAGATTATTGCTTTTTGGGGGGTCCCTTCCCCAACGGTCATGTGACTGTTTACTTTAAATTAAAAAACGAATTAATTTAAATTAAATATAGCCACTATGTAAACTCAAATGCCTATCTCATTTTCTATAGATCTACGCATTTCTTTCATTTCTCTCATATAATCTCTATCTCTAAGTTATTTACATATTCCAGTTATCATGAATTTCTATTCGATTCATCCGATCCCGATCCCGATCTCGAAGACGAGATCATTACTGAAACCGCTAAGTTGGGTATGTAAGTTTTAAGTCATTAAGCACAAAGTTAGCAACATTGTACAAAGAGCAAGGAGACTTGAAAGGGATCATGAAGGTGCTCAAAATCATTTGGTAAACGATTGTTTTTCTCATAATCCAGTGTGTTGTAACACCCCGTGTTTCGAAAGTCAAAGTCAAAGTCAAGGTTGAAGTCAAAGGAAGAAAAGATTGCGAATTGCGATCTGTCACTCCTTGTTCAACTCCTGTTTTGACTTCTTTGACTTGTAGATAATTTATTTATTTTATCGCATTAGTTGTATTATGTGGAGTACTTGTTAGTAATCGAGGTTTAATCGCTATTTATCGCATGTTTTATCGCTTTATCGCTTATCGCATCGCAATCGCATTCGCAACCCGAATTATGCGTTCTGGATATTGTTATACGTGTGTGTGCTATCTATGTGTTACTTGTGCATGTTTACTTATGTTTATATTGTGGTGATTAATTGAAATGCAATCGCAATTCTATCGCAATCGAATCGCAGACGCTAAACGCAAGTTAATTATAGTGATTGTATGTTCTCACTAAGTGTCCTACTAATCGGATCGTCATCCTACCGAACCGTTGTTCGATCGATCAACCTGAAGGGTAGAGATACTTCTCTGTTTTCAACATGCTACAACGAAAACTTCAAAGGACAAACCATCATACACAAACACATCAAGACGTCAATCCAATCGAATGCCCATCCGATCGGATGACTGTCACACCCTGGCTTTGCGGAAGCGTGGTTAATTTGGTGTGACTTCTTAATACCATAGCTTAATCATAAACAAAGCTATATGAACAAAAACCATGCAAGATCATCCATATAATTAAGTTCTAAAAACCAAATACAACAACTTTTGTCTTAACTGAAACACCTCCTAACGACATAAACATTGTTCAACAAACACAAACATAACATAACATAAACACAGTTTAAGGACTTTGACTTGTCCAGGAAAGAGTCACATTCCCTAACCCAGATGACCTCGTACAAGTGCAGCGGGAAAACGTGTCATACCGCGCCAGATCCTTTAATTCCCTGAAATACATGTAAGTTGAAAAATCAACAATAATGTTGAGCGAGTTCATGTGTAAGTGTGTAAATAAACCTTTGTAAGTATGAAAATCCTGGTATGTAGCAAATAAGGGAATTGAGATCACCAATGGTTTGCAAGGCCATTGATATGTGTGAAGTGCAAGTAGGGAGACTCAAACCTAGCAGATTTATGCGTCGGGCACAAAGTCACCCCGAGGTCCGTTTCTAGTTTGGCCTGGGGCTGGGCTCGCTACACCCAGATAGATCTACCGCTCCTGTCCCTCGGTCCTACCATGAGGATTAATGACCTCATGTTGCTCCTACCCACTCACATGATCTAAGTAGTAAACCTCCTTACGCTAACCATACCATGTATAAAGTACTTGTAATCAAAGTAACATGTATTTCACCCCCGCAGTTTATAAAACTGAAAACAGTTAAGAGAAAAGGGGGACATGAACTCACAGTGGTGCGTCTCTACCAAGTATACCTCCAAATCAAGCAGTTGTGCGACGACCTACACGTACTAACTCTATTAGACGGACGGCCGTGCCTTAGCTTTATGGTTTAAGTTTTTGGGAAATAGTTAGACAACTATTTCGTGTTTACTTTCTGTATATACTTGGTATTCATTTCCTTCCCAAGGATGGGGGATTTAATACATGTGTGTTCGTATATCTTTGAAATATATTATTAAGTCTCACTTAATATATATTTATTCCTAACTCCAAAATATAATTATTTTTCTCAAAAATATTATATTTTAACACATATGATTTTCCCAAAATAATACTTAGTCAAAATTACGCGTTCATAAATATTTCTTTAAATTGCGTAAGTTACATTTTAACGATCGAGTGGTAATAATAATTACCGGTGTAACTTATATATTTATCGTGAAAGCGTTTGTATTATTTTTGGATTCGTTAATATTCGATAATATTATTTTAACCCTAAAAATAATATTTATACACTTCACAAAATAATTGACAAGTGACGTTGTGAAAAATATATTTACTAAATATATATTTATCACGTTTTATTTTGTGAAATCCCACCTCTGATATTTTGTAAATAAAGTCGTGGCGAAACTTACATTTTGAAAACATGTCAAAAAGTATTTCTAACACTTATAGTGAAAATCATTCTAAGTGTTAGGTTTTTAGAAAAATTTCGCCAGAGTTTCCTCTGTAACTGGAGGTGGCCACGCTTTCAAGCGTATCATTTTCTTTTACAAATCAATCCAACAATTTTCTTATTCAATCAAAATAACGCTCAAAGCAACAAACTAGTAAATACATATGTAAATCGCATAAATTTCATGAACTTGTGGTTTAACCAAAAATATGAAGTAAATCCCATTATATTTAGTGGATCTTTATATAAAGCAATCCGGTTTCGTAAAAACCTCGTTTTTAGAGAAATTCCGTCTTTACAACTTCTCGTCATCTTTTACAAAAATAGTTATTTTGTCGAAACTTTGTGCTACACAAGTGTTTACACACTTGTGTGTTCTAAAAATCATTCTTGTTAATGTAAGATCCGTCTTTAGAAAACATGATTTCTTTGATACTTGGTTCTTTGAAAATACCACTTGTAGATCCGTAGATCTACTAGTTTTAAACACTATTTCACAAGCAAAATCGTTTTTACATAAGTTCATGATTCGTGTGTGGTAGAGTTTCATCCTTTAACCCTTGTTACTTCTAAAACAACCTTATGTCATGATCCAAGATCATGACCAATCCGGGTTAAACGATGATCCGAGCTACCACAACATAGATCGGGCCCAAATAACTACACAAATCAAATACTACAAGATTTACACATCAAACAAGCTTTTAACCATCACTTTTAGTGTTTTAGTAGACTTTTATGCTTCATCCTGTAAGATTACGAGTTTTAATCGTTACATATCATTCTAACCACTTCAAAATAGTTCGAGAAGGTGATTCAAGCAACTTACTACTAGCTCGAGGCTAGGGAAGAATCTAGACGCAAAATGAGAGGATAAAAGCAATAGAGTGAGGTCCTTCGCCTTCCGAATGCACCAAGACTCCTTATACGTGATCCTTAACGCTTGTGTGAGCTTGGAATGTGAAGATCAAAATAAAAAATATGATGGGTGTTGAAGGGGGGGTTCGGCCGAGAGCTCTAGAGAGGAGAGGGAGAGTGTTGTTTTGTGTGGTGAGTTGTGAATGTTATGGTGTGCCATCTCATGTTCTTATAGACCATCACAAGTTCTTTATCCATGAGTCCCTATGTCTCCTTGATTTTAGACATAAGAGATTATTATAATCAAAATGGTACAATTGATGGTCACAATGTGACCGAAATCGGCCAAGGGGGGGGGGGGTGTTCCTGGTTAGTTTCCAACTAATCATTAGTTAATAGTTAGGTTAATCTAGTTAGTTAAGTGATTAACCCGGTTAGTAGTGTGTTGTGCTTTATGGCAGGTGTTAGGGTATTCAGGGACCCTAACTGGCTCAGAAAAAGGTAAATAATGTTATTAACAATATTTTCATGTTCCGGGTATAGTCCGGTTGTTCGGTTGGATAGTAATCCGTTAAAGCGTTAAACAAAGCTTTAAAGTGTCGTTAATACCATTTTTAGTGACACAACTAGTGTAGTAACTATTTCTGGCTCATACAGGCCTTAGAGGCAGTGTCTGCCTGATGCTGGCTTTATCAGCATGTTCAATAGGTTATCCGTTCATAGTGCTACTGTGCTTTTGTGCATCATGTTTGTCACTAAGGTTCAGCATGTAAATAATGTAGTGACGGTAAATAGAGTATGATGCAAGTATGTACAAGTATCAGAAATCAAGTAGCAGTTTGTTCACAATTCCAGGTAAGCACAGTAATTAAGCAGTAAATTATTGTTAATTAAGTCGTACGGATACCTGGTTTAGTGAGGGTTGTCACATTCTCCCCCCGTTAGAAAAATTTCGTCCCGAAATTTTAAGTTCTGCTTCTAGATGCAGGGTTCTTAGGAAATAAGTGGGGGTATTTCTCTTTCATCTGGTCCTCACGCTCCCAGGTGTATTCAGGACCATGTCTGGCATTCCAACGAACCTTGGCGAGCTTGACACTACTCTGACGGGTCTTGTTCACTTTCCAATCCGTAACCTCAACGGGTTCTTCAACGAAGTGGAGCGTGTCGTCAACATGAATTTCGTCGGTAGGAATGACAACAGTATCTTGCGTCGGACTCTTCTTCAAATTGGATACATGAAATGTATCGTGAACACCATTCAGTTCAAATTGGATACATGAAATGGCTTTAACTTTCCACGCTTCCCGAAGCGTGCCACACCCTTCCAGGGTGATACCTTCAACAAAACCATATCTCCTACCTCAAACTCTAGAGGTTTCCTTTTTCGATCCGCGTAGGCTTTCTGACGGTCACGAGCCGCACTGATGCGATCTCGGATCTGTGCAATCTTATCTGTGGTTTCCTGGACCACATCAGGACCAACCAACTGTCTGTCACCTGCGTCAGACCAACAAAGCGGTGACCTGCACTTGCGCCCATATAAAGCTTCAAATGGCGCGGCACCAATACTGGTGTGGTAGCTGTTGTTGTATGAAAATTCGACCAGAGGCAAATGCTTATCCCAGCTACCGCCCAAATCCATAACACATGCTCTCAGCATATCTTCCAAAGTCTGTATCGTCCGCTCGCTTTGACCGTCGGTCTGTGGGTGAAACGCGGTGCTCATATTCAATTGCGAGCCAAAAGCTTCTTGGAAGGATTGCCAAATCCTTGATACGAACCTTCCGTCTCTATCAGAGATGATTGAGAGAGGTACTCTATGACGTGTAACAATCTCTCTCATGTAAATTTCGGCCAACTTGCTCGTATTATCCTTCTCTCTGATAGGTAAGAAGTGCGCTGACTTCGTTAATCGGTCCACTATTACCCAAATAATGTCATGGCCTCTTGGCATTCTTGGCAACCTTGTAATAAAATCCATGGAGATTTGTTCCCGCTTCCACTTGGGAATTTCAGGTTGCTGCAGAAGTCCTGAAGGCTTCTGGTATTCGGCTTTCACCTTGGCGCATGTTAAACACTTGCTCACATAAACAGCCACATCGCCTTTCATCCTAGGCCACCAATAATAATCCTTAAGGTCCTGGTACATCTTATCCGCTCCAGGGTGGATAGAGTGCCGCGATTTGTGAGCTTCGTCGAAAATAACCTTCCTTAAACCTCCAAACAAAGGAACCCAAATTCTTTTCTCAAAACATAACGTTCCTTCCTTGTTTGGTACCAATAGCTTCTCCATCCCACGGAGGTATTCTTCTTCAAGGTTCCCTTCCTTGAGAGCTTCTTTCTGCGCGGCACGAATGCGCAAGGAAAGATCGGTTTGAATAATCATTTCTAAAGCCCTAACCCTTATGGGCTTGATCCTCTTCTTTCGAATTAGGGCATCGGCGACCACATTCGCCTTCCCTGGATGATACTTTATCTCGTAGTCGTAATCATTCAACAACTCAACCCATCGTCTTTGTCTCATATTCAGCTCCTTCTGGTTGAATATGTGCTGTAGGCTCTTGTGATCTGTAAATATTGTACACTTTGTACCATAAAGGTAGTGCCTCCAGATCTTTAAAGCAAAAACCACTGCGCCTAGTTCCAAGTCATGCGTGGTATAGTTCTTTTCATGCACTTTCAGCTATCGCGATGCGTAAGCTATAACCTTTTGGCGTTGCATCAACACACAACCCAATCCTTGACGCGAAGCGTCGCAATATACCACAAAATCATCTGTACCTTCCGGTAGCGATAAGATCGGCGCATTACAAAGCTTATCTTTCAATATCTGGAACGCTTCTTCCTGTTTGATTCCCCAATCAAACTTCTTATCTTTCTGCGTGAGGAGCGTCAATGGTTGAGCGATTTTTGAAAAATCCTCAATAAATCTTCGATAGTAACCAGCCAAACCTAAGAATTGTCGAATCTCGGTTGGCGTCTTTGGCGTTTCCCAATTCTTAATCGCTTCGATCTTGGTTGGATCCACGTGGATTCCATCTCCATTTACCACGTGTCCAAGGAATTGTACTTCTCGCAGCCAAAACTCGCACTTAGAGAACTTGGCGTACAAATGTTCTTTCTTCAGCAGCTCCAAAATAGCTCTTAAATGTTGTTCGTGCTCAGTCTTCGTCTTTGAATAAATCAAGATGTCGTCGATGAACACTATCACGAACTTGTCCAAGTACGGCTTGCAAACTCTATTCATCAAATCCATAAAGACTGCAGGTGTGTTTGTCAACCCAAACGGCATAACTAGGAACTCGTAGTGTCCATAGCGAGTTCTGAAGGCTGTCTTTGGGATACTCTCCTCTTGTATCCTTAACTGATGGTATCCAGATCGAAGATCGATCTTTGAATAAAAGCTTGAACCTTGCAGTTGGTCAAACAGATCATCAATCCTTGGCAGAGGGTATCTATTCTTGATCGTCAGCTTGTTCAACTCCCGGTAGTCAATACACATACGGAAACTACCATCCTTCTTCTTGACAAACAGAACTGGAGCTCCCCAAGGCGAGAAGCTTGGTCGGATAAATCCCTTGTCTAACAACTCTTGAAGTTGTGTCGACAGTTCCTGCATCTCAGACGGAGCAAGTCTATAGGGTGCCTTAGCCACAGGCGCAGCGCCTGGAACTAAGTCGATGTGAAACTCTACTTGCCTCTGAGGCGGCAGTCCAGGCAAGTCCTCTGGAAAGACTTCTGGATATTCCCTCACGACAGGGATGTCTTCGATCTTTGGTTCTGCAGCTTTCTTATCTACAATATGTGCCAGGAAGGCAGCACATCCCTTCTGTAAACACTTTCGCACTCTCAGGCAGCTGATAATTCTTAACGGCGTATCACGCTTCTCTCCGTGAACCACAATTGTTTCACCATCTTCGGTTGGGATACGAACGACCTTTTCATGACAAACTATCTCAGCCTTATTGCCTGATAACCAATCCATTCCTACCAATCTCAGCCTTGTTGCCTGATAACCAATCCATTCCTACCACCACGTCGAAGCTTCCCAACTGGACTGGTAGTAGATCCAGAGCAAACTCACGCTCTCCCAATTCGATCACACAACCTCTGATAACTTCATTGGCTTCTACTAACTTTCCATTAGTCAATTCGATCGAGTACGGTATATCTAACTTACTACCGGCTAAACCAAGCATATTCTTAAACTCTAACGACACGAAGCTATAATCGGCGCCAGTATCAAATAAAACGGATGCATAGCGTTGGTTTACAGGGAACGTACCAGTAACGACACTGGGATCCTGGCGCGCTTCCCTCGCTTCGATATTAAACACTCTTCCACGGTCTTAGTTTAACCCTGGGCAGTTCCTCTTGTAGTGCCCAAGATCACCACAGTTGAAGCATCCGGATCTCTGCCCGTTTCCACCAGCTTGATTATTTCTCTGGTTATGATTCACAGCGCCCGCTTGGTTAGCATTGTTGCCTCGATTCCCATTACCTCCATTGTTTCCTTGTGGGCGGTTTCCATTCCCGCCCCGGTTATTATTTCTGTTTCGGAATCCTCCTTGGCCTCCCTGGCCAACAATGGCCCAACAAGCATCTTTCAAGTGGCCAGGTTTTCCACATGCTTCGCATACTTTCACAGTACAATGCACAGAATGGTGTCGTTGGCAGGTATTACACTTGGGCTGGGTGCCCATATATCCTTTTCCTTTCTTCCCACTACCAGCTGTAACCTGAGCTGGCATGCTTGTCTCTCCTTTCCTAACCACCCCGCTGGTGCCTTGCTTGAAGTTCGAGAACTTCCGCTTGTTACCTCCTGATGACTCGACGTGAGTCTCTTTCTTCTTAGGCTCAGCATCATCGAACTTGTTTAGGCGAATAGCTTCCTCAGTGAGAGCCACGCTCAGATCAATCGCCTCAGTAATTGTCGCAGGCTTGGAGGAGGTCACCATGCTTATGATTTGGGGAGCTAAACCCCAAATGAAGCGTTCAATCCGCTTGAACTCTGGAGTGACCATATAGGGTACCACATGCGATAAGTCATGAAACCTCTGAACGTATTCTGCGATCTTTGGACCTTCCATCTTTAAATGCCAGAATTCAGTTTCCAATCTTTGGATTTCAGCGCGGGATCAGTACTTTTTGCGCATAAGTTCCTTCAGTTCGGTCCAGGTTAGCGCGTAGGCAGCAGCTTCACCAAGTGTCTGTACTTGCAAATTCCACCAAGATAGGGCTCCATCCAAGAATAGCCCAGAGATATAGGTGACTTGCTGGTCTAGTGCGCATTTGCTCATGCGAAGAACAGATTCAGTTTTCTCAGCCCAACAAACAAAGGCGACATCAGCTCATGTGCCATCAAAGTTGACAGGCTTGCAGTCTAGAAACTGCTTGTAGGTGCACCCATGAGGCGGGTTGTTGTTGTTGCCAGTATTGCCAGAGTTGCTTCCACTAGTCCCTCCTTGAGAGGCGGCGTATTGTGCGATGGCAGCAGCGATGATTTGCTGGAGTTCCGCCTGATTAGTAGGCATTTGCGGTTGTTGACGTCTCGGCGGCATCTTCTAAAAGATGGGTTTACGTCGGTCAGGGCATAGTAAAGCGTACGTATATAATGATAGTAATAGTACATAACATCTCATGTTATCAATATATCATTCACATAACATCTCATGTCACAAATATATAAATAATCAATCAAGCATCAAATATGATGAGAATACTGCGATTGCCATATATCGAGACCACATAGTAAGTGTACAAGTGCATCACAGTGTCATACAACATCAATCGGCTAAGGGCTACATCACCCTAGTCCAAAAACTATATCGAATCAGTGTCAATACATCAAATACATGTCAACAAAAGTCAGAATCATAATGTAGTCTCCAAAAATGTTGTGCAGTCAAAAGCAATCGCCGTCTTCTCACCAACGTCTACCCATACGGTACTGAAGAGCTCTACACGGATGGCGGTGGAGGAGGGGGAAAGTGAGTGTAAAACAAGCGACGCAAATGGAGCCAGTCCTCCTCCATGGCTCTCTGGGTACGCAAGAAAGAAGCAACCTGCTGCTCTAATGCAAAGAGGCGTGCAGCATAGTCCGGTGGCAGAGGTCGAGAGGGCTGCAAAGGAGAGTGGGTCTGACCCTGACACTGGCACGGCGGCGGCTGAGCTCTCTCAAGCTCCTGAATGCGCCGTGTGTGTGCCTCGTGCTGGGCGACAAAAGACATCAAGACATCCTCAATGGAGTACCCCATGTGGAACGGATGGTAAGGGTCGGTCGGTGGCATGACAGGTGGTGACGACCAAAGGAATGGCTCACTGGTGGGATCAAAAGGTGCCACATGAAATAGAGAAACAGGGGGTAAAACAGGTGAAAACTGAGGCATGAAGGGAACAGACGTCGGCACATGCCCAAAGGGATGGGTCGAAGAACCCTCTCCAGGTCTAGCTGGAGGTGTAAACTGAGGAAATGAAAAGGAGGTATCGACGTGACGGGTAACAGTGACCTGAGGGGGAATAGGTGGAACCTAGTCATCAGCAAGAATCCACCCATGCTGGGCGTGCTCATCTCGTGGATCCATGTGGGTCGCGAATAGTGCATGCTCGGGCTCTAGTGGAATGGGATCAGGTGGGGGAGCAACAAGAGGGTCAACAGGTGCATCAGCAATAAGTGGGGGATCAACATGATCAGCAGCAATGACATGATCGCCCTCCAACAACGGAGCATCCACAGGGTGATCATCTATAGGTGGGTCAGCAATCACAGGCTCAATAATGGGTGCGTCAGCATGAACTGGGTCATGCTCAAACGCAGGGTCTAGAGCGGCTACCTGCTCAGGGGCCATGGCAGGCTCGGGATCATCAAAGGCCATCTCAAAATCAAACTCAGGGTCGATGGGGTCAACTGGGTCTACTGGGTCGACTGGATCCTCCATAGGCTGATCCATAGGTATAAACTCTATATCCTGATCTGGGTCGAATCCTGGGGGAAAGATAGGATCGGAATCCTCCACATCATCGTGGTCGAAAGCAAAGCTAGGATTAGGGGCAACAGAGGATGCCTGGTCAGGATCTGAACCATGTGAAAAGTGTTGCGCACTCTGAGTGTGTGAAGGTGCGGAAGCCACAGACTTGAAAGAGTCTGGGACCGGAGAGTGAGCAGGTGACTCCTCGGTGGGAGCATCTGCGATCATCAAAAGATCACCAGCAGCAAGAAGGGCCTCACCCTGAACCTCATCCTCTAAGGGCTCATCATCATACAGATCGACGTCGCCATCAGCGTCGGCGTCGAGAAGCAAATCGTAAGCAGGATACGAAGCAAGTGGTATGGGAGCAGGGATCTCCACTAGCGGTAGGTCCCCGGCCAAAGGGCCATCAGCGAGCTCATCAGAACCATCAGGTAAAGCAAAGGGCTGAAAGTCGTCCTCGTCGGTGCTAGTAACGTCGGATGTGTGAACCTCGCGCTCTGAAGACTCTAAATCGTCTGATACTATAGGTCTAGGGCCTGTGGTGTCTGAGTCACCAGTGCCGGTCGAGTCCATGTGTCTGTAACATAAATACAAATATGCACAAATAATCAGTCATACAATCAGGTAAACACATTAGTCACCAAGTAAGCAATCAGATAATTCTCCTAGTCCCGCTAGCCTCCTAGTCTCCTAGACTGATACTCCTAGTCCCACTAGCCAAATTCTCCCAGCCTCTAAGACTGCTCTATCATCTACCTCGATCTCTTAGATCGAGCCTCGGCCTCCAAGACCGAGCCTCAGCCTCCAAGACTGAGCCTGCTCTTCCTAGTCTCACTAGCCATCTACCTCGATCTCTAAGATCGAGCCTCGGCCTCCAAGACCGAGCCTCAGCCTCCAAGACTGAGCCTAAAAAAAATAAATAAAATGTGCTCAACATTTGTTTGTAAAAACGTTTTGGATCTGGACTTAAGTGGTATGCTGTAAAAATGTTTTCGTGAAAGCCCTAATGATCATAGTCTAGACTCGAGAAAGAATCCTAGTTCGCTATGATCAGAGCTCTGATACCAAGCTGTCACACCCTGGCTTTGCGGAAGCGTGGTTAATTTGGTGTGACTTCTTAATACCATAGCTTAATCATAAACAAAGCTATATGAACAAAAACCATGCAAGATCATCCATATAATTAAGTTCTAAAAACCAAATACAACAACTTTTGTCTTAACTGAAACACCTCCTAACGACATAAACATTGTTCAACAAACACAAACATAACATAACATAAACACAGTTTAAGGACTGTGACTTGTCCAGGAAAGAGTCACATTCCCTAAACCCGGATGACCTCGTACAAGTGCAGCGGGAAAACGTGTCATACCGCGCCAGATCCTTTAATTCCCTGAAATACATGTAAGTTGAAAAATCAACAATAATGTTGAGCGAGTTCATGTGTAAGTGTGTAAATAAACCTTTGTAAGTATGAAAATCCTGGTTTGTAGCAAATAAGGGAATTGAGATCACCAATGGTTTGCAAGGCTATTGATATGTGTGAAGTGCAAGTAGGGAGACTCAAACCTAGCAGATTTATGCGTCGGGCACAAAGTCACCCCGAGGTCCGTTTCTAGTTTGGCCTGGGGCTGGGCTCGCTACACCCAGATAGATCTACCGCTCCTGTCCCTCGGTCCTACCATGAGGATTAATGACCTCATGTTGCTCCTACCCACTCACATGATCTAAGTAGTAAACCTCCTTACGCTAACCATACCATGTATAAAGTACTTGTAATCAAAGTAGCATGTATTTCACCCCCGCAGTTTATAAAACTGAAAACAGTTAAGAGAAAAGGGGGACATGAACTCACAGTGGTGCGTCTCTACCAAGTATACCTCCAAATCAAGCAGCTGTGCGACGACCTACACGTACTAACTCTATTAGACGGACGGCCGTGCCTTAGCTTTATGGTTTAAGTTTTTGGGAAATAGTTAGACAACTATTTCGTGTTTACTTTCTGTATATACTTGGTATTCATTTCCTTCCCAAGGATGGGGGATTTAATACATGTGTGTTCGTATATCTTTGAAATATATTATTAAGTCTCACTTAATATATATTTATTCCTAACTCCAAAATATAATTATTTTTCTCAAAAATATTATATTTTAACACATATGATTTTCCCAAAATAATACTTTGTCAAAATTACGCGTTCATAAATATTTCTTTAAATTGCGTAAGTTACGTTTTAACGATCGAGTGGTAATAATAATTACCGGTGTAACTTATATATTTATCGTGAAAGCGTTTGTATTATTTTTGGATTCGTTAACATTTGATAATATTATTTTAACCCTAAAAATAATATTTATACACTTCACAAAATAATTGACAAGTGACGTTGTGAAATATATATTTACTAAATATATATTTATCACGTTTTATTTTGTGAAATCCCACCTCCGATATTTTGTAAATAAAGTCGTGGCGAAACTTACACTTTGAAAACATGTCGAAAAGTATTTCTAACACTTATAGTGAAAATAATTCTAAGTGTTAGGTTTTTAGAAAAATTTCGCCAGAGTTTCCTCTGTAACTGGAGGTGGCCATGCTTTCAAGCGTATCATTTTCTTTTACAAATCAATCCAACAATTTTCTTATTCAATCAAAATAACGCTCAAAGCAACAAACTAGTAAATACATATGTAAATCGCATAAATTTCATGAACTTGTGGTTTAACCAAAAATATGAAGTAAATCCCATTATATTGAGTGGATCTTTATATAAAGCAATCCGGTTTCATAAAAACCTCATTTTTAGAGAAATTCCGTCTTTACAACTTCTCGTCATCTTTTACAAAAATAGTTATTTTGTCGAAACTTTGTGCTACACAAGTGTTTACACACTTGTGTGTTCTAAAAATCATTCTTGTTAATGTAAGATCCGTCTTTAGAAAACATGATTTCTTTGATACTTGGTTCTTTGAAAATACCACTTGTAGATCCGTAGATCTACTAGTTTTAAACACTATTTCACAAGCAAAATCGTTTTTACACAAGTTCATGATTCGTGTGTGGTAGAGTTTCATCCTTTAACCCTTGTTACTTCTAAAACAACCTTATGTCATGATCCAAGATCATGACCAATCCGGGTTAAACGATGATCCGAGCTACTACAACATAGATCGGGCCCAAATAACTACACAAATCAAATACTACAAGATTTACACATCAAACAAGCTTTTAACCATCACTTTTAGTGTTTTTAGTAGACTTTTATGCTTCATCTTGTAAGATTACGAGTTTTAATCGTTACATATCATTTTAACCACTTCAAAATAGTTCGAGAAGGTGACTCAAGCAACTTACTACTAGCTCGAGGCTAGGGAAGAATCTAGACGCAAAATGAGAGGATAAAAGCAATAGAGTGAGGTCCTACGCCTTCCGAATGCACCAAGACTCCTTATACGTGATCCTTAACGCTTGTGTGAGCTTGGAATGTGAAGATCAAAATCGAAAATATGATGGGTGTTGAAGGGGGGGTTCGGCCGAGAGCTCTAGAGAGGAGAGGGAGAGTGTTGTTTGTGTGGTGAGTTGTGAATGTTATGGTGTGCCATCTCATGTTCTTATAGACCATCACAAGTTCTTTATCCATGAGTCCCTATGTCTCCTTGATTTTATACATAAGAGATTATTATAATCAAAATGGTACAATTGATGGTCACAATGTGACCGAAATCGGCCAGGGGGGGGGGGGTTCTTGGTTAGTTTCCAACTAATCATTAGTTAATAGTTAGGTTAATCTAGTTAGTTAAGTGATTAACCCGGTTAGTAGTGTGTTGTGCTTTATGGCGGGTGTTAGGGTATTCAGGGACCCTAACTGGCTCAGAAAAAGATAAATAATGTTATTAACAATATTTTCATGTTCCGGGTATAGTCCGGTTGTTCGGTTGGATAGTAATCCGTTAAAGCGTTAAACAAAGCTTTAAAGTGTCGATAATACCATTTTTAGTGACACAACTTATTCCCGACACTTTGGAAAGTGTCTAGTAACATTTTTCTCATGTTTTGGCACTTTGTTAGTTAGCTAAAAGCTGAATTGTTAATTAAAGTGCTGAATTTTGTGCTTAGAGTACGTTTTAGGCACATCCGATCACTGTAACTTATTCCTAGAGACGCAGTTCTACAACCCTTGTATTCCCTACACTCACCACTAGTGTAGTAACTATTTCTGGCTCATACAGGCCTTAGAGGCAGTGTCTGCCTGATGCTGGCTTTATCAGCATGTTCAATAGGTTATCCGTTCATAGTGCTACTGTGCTTTTGTGCATCATGTTTGTCACTAAGGTTCAGCATGTAAATAATGTAGTGACGGTAAATAGAGTATGATGCAAGTATGTACAAGTATCAGAAATCAAGTAGCAGTTTGTTCACAATTCCAGGTAAGCACAGTAATTAAGCAGTAAATTATTGTTAATTAAGTCGTACGGATACCTGGTTTAGTGAGGGTTGTCACAATGACCATCCGAACGGATTGACATCCGATCGACTGGCCATCCGATCGGATTGCCATCCGATCGGATTACCATCCGACACTTATCACTTTTGCACTGTTTTACACGTCGCTTATAGTTTATGCTATCGTTAACTGTTCAGGCTAATCTCTCTCAGCGCTCCCTTCAATCCAAGAGAGTGTTTACTTGTTAAACACAATTTGTGAGTATACTCGATCCCTTTTTGCTTTATGCACTTTTGGGTGTTACATACGTTACCTATATTCAAATCGCAAGCGACACACAACGCAAACACTATTTATACGCTAACCGTTATTGCATGCTATGTGTTATTCGATGAATGCATGTATGTTATGTTAACACAGTGATTGTTGCCTGACACCTTAGCAACGATAGTACTATAGTTTGGACTCAGCACCTGTCGTGGACAGGGGTTGTTAAGGGCTTTACTTCACGTGTTCCAGTGGGGACATGTGTTGCGCATTCTACAACTCGCAGTCACGTCTGTGCATATTTCTCTGTCGATAACCTACTTGCCTTCACTTTGTACATGTTACATGCTGGTTATGCGTAAACTATTTCGAAATCTATTATGTTATATCAAACTTGTATGCTCACCTTTACACTATGTGTATTGACCATTATTTTAACGTATGCGACAAGTGTTTAGGATGTTATCTGCTAGGATGCTTGCTATGTGGAACCGAGTTAGGAAGAGTCTAGTAAAAAACAAACAATTTATTTTTATTTGAAATCTGAGTTGTCGAGACATGTTATTGTTTTTGAGATATCGCTGTCTGTAATAACTTAATTTGCTTGATGGGTTATGGTATGGGACATAATATTAACTATCTGGTAATGTAGTTGTTATGGAATTTCTCTTGAACGTCCGTTTCGCTCAGTGCCATGCCCCGAGGTTTCCGCCTTCGCTTGGGGTGTGACTGATTGGTATCAGAGCCATAACTATAGGGAATTAGGCAAGACTCGACCTAGTCCGGGTCGATGTCTTAGAAACGACCTAGTCTATAGTCTAAGTACCAACAGACCGACTTGTGCGAGCCCGTTAGGGGGTTCGTACGAGCTTATTGCTATTTCTCGACCGCCTCGCACTCACACTATACTATCACACTGCCTTTCCTAAGGCAGTCGCACTGTACTATTTTCAAAATGAACCGGTGATTGGGTCGAGATTAGGGTGAAACCCGCAAACTCTCGATTAAATCACTAGTTCACCCCGCATTTTTATCTATAAACAGGGGAATTTGCGTTGAATCAGGAGTGAAATCCATACTTTAACGCAGATTTTCCCCTCTATTTTTATCAAAACTGGAACGAAGTCGTTAAGTCAGGGGTGAAACCCGAACCTTGACGACTAGTTCCGATCCCTATTTTGGTTTTATAAAACTCTCACCAAAGTCTCGACGGACTCCAACGACTTGAAGTCACACTGTAACTGGAAGGATGCGTGCCATTAGCCCAAATCAAGGCAAGAGCATTGTCCTAAAAGCCAAGGTGTGTACCAAGAGTCCTTGTGAATAGTCGAATCACTTTGGGTAATCAATGTCTAACAGCCTGAGACAATCTATCCTCGATTTCAAGCTCGCAATCGCTGATTTTATGTGTTTTCGATTCTGAGCCCGCAATCTGTTGACTCTGATATTTGTCGTTTTATGTGAATTTTATGTGATCTATGTAGTTTTTACCTGTTTATATGTTTCGATTTTGGTGATTTATACGCTTTTCGTTGTCCGCTTTGATTAACACACACAAATTGCATTGCACATCTACCTCAAAACGCTAACAAATCGTTGCTACTTATGGATGCTCGCATGCTATGTTACTCGCTTATGCTATACTACTCGTTGTATGCTCGCTAATCGCCATCGCTATTCTCGAGAGCGCGCGCGAACCTTGAATGATAGGTTTCTGTATTCTGACTGCTCCCTATGATTATGTGCTTCTATGCTTTGCGTACTTCTGTGACTTATGTGCTCCTACGTGCTTATGTGTTCTGTGATTCTGTGATTTTGTGATTATGTGCTTGTATGGTAGATGTGTTCCTATGCTTTATATAAGGTAGCTTTTTGTGTTTCGCTAGACCGTGCTAGGATTAATCGAAATAGCGTTTTGAATCCATGGCGCTGTCTATTGAAGACAATGTCGTCATTAGGATCATTTTACTCTCGCGCTGCTCGTCGCAAGCATGATGACAAATGCATCGCCTCACTGGTCGCTAACCAGATAGCGAAAGTCATTCCCCAGATTGTCAGCGAATTGAACAAAAACGCTAGCAAGTCGTCCGAAGAGTCTCGAACATATTCACCAAAGTCTGCTTTTAGCTTCAAGCAGTTTAAAGGTTGTGGTCCGAAAGAATTTACCAGCAAGGATGGTCCTACAGCCATGTTTCAATGGTTTAATTCGATCGAAGTCACTCTGCGTCAGAGCAACTGTCCCGACAACCTCTGAACTGTTAACGCCACCGGCGTCTTCCAGTCCCGCGCATTAGACTGGTGGACGGCTGAGAGAAACAAGAGGGGAAACGACGCAGCTTATGGATTGTCGTGGGATGAGTTGAAGGACCTAATGATGAAGGAGTTCTGCCCTCCCCATGAACTCCAAAAGCTTGAGGACGAGTTCTAGCATCTGAAGCAGAAGGATGGTGATAACGCAGCTCTGACTGCCCGCTTCAGGCAGCTCAGCATAATCTGTCCAGACCAAGTGAAGACGCCTGAAATCACCATCAAGAAATACATCTGTGCTCTTCTGGATTGTGTGGCTGATTTCGTCCAAGCTGCCAAGACAACGACCATCGAGGAAACATTTCTACTCGCTGCTGAGATCAATGACAAGCGAGTCAAAGCTAGGTTTTAGGATAAAGCTTCGAAGAATCTGCATCAAGCGACAACCGCTGCTCCGCAATCTTCAAAGTCCTCTCGTCGCAAGAGGAAGAACAACAACAACAGTAGCAAAAATTTCGCTGTCGCTACCGTTGCCCCGCTCCAAGCTGTTCCAGCTCAACCGCAGCCCCAACACCGACAAACTGCAGCACCAGTCACCTATGCACCACCGGCCAAGCGTGCATATACTGGCCCCCACCCTGCTTGCCCAACATGTACCTATCATCATCCAGTGGGAATCGCCTGTCGATACTGCGTGCATTGCAACATGTACGGCCACTTCACCGCAAACTGCCGTACTGGTCCACGTCATGCTACAGCTCCAACACAAGCGGATCCTGCACCCACGGTCCATGCTAGAGCTTGCTTCGCGTGTGGTGTTCCTAACCACTTCGCGAACATGTGCCCGAACAGGGTGGTGAAGCAAGAGCCCCAGCAGCAGCAGCCCCAGCCACAACAGCAGCAGCAGCAAGCAGCACGTGGATGAATTTCAACATCAACGTCCGTCAAGCTCAAGCAAACAACAATGTGGTTAATGGTACGTTCCTTGTGAATGGTATATATGCTTCGTGTTTATTTGATACTGGAGCCGATAACTGTTTTGTATCGTTAGAATTCGAAAAGCTTTTTAAACGTAAGCGCGCCCATCTCCCTTCGTCATTCAATGTTGAAGTTGCCACCGGAAGAACTGTCGCTGTCAATTCTGTTCTTCGTGATTGTACTATTGAACTCAACAATCACATCTTTCCTATCGACCTTATTCCGATGCAGCTCGGTAGTTTGACGTCATAGTAGGCATGGATTTTCTTCGCGAGAATCGTGCCGAAGTTGTTTGTTTCGATAAGATGATTCGATTCTCGCTTGCTAATGGTGATCTGTTGTGTGTTTATGGTGAAGTCGCGTCGAAAGCTCGTGTCGTGTATCCAAGCTAGCAAGTATCTCCGCAAGGAATACAGAGCTTTCTTAGCTAACATTGTAGTAGCGGAGAAGGAAAGAAAGGTTATCCTGGAGTGAAAGATATCCCCGTTGTTTGTGAATTTCCTAACGTGTTTCCTGATGAGCTGCCCGGCTTACCGCCAAGTCGGGATATCGACTTTCGTATTGACCTCATTCCTGGAGCCAATCCTGTTGCTAAAGCGCCTTATCGTCTCACTCCCTCCGAAATGCGCGAACTCTCGAGTCAGCTCCAGGAATTGCTTGATAAAGGATTCATTCACCCTAGCACCTCTCCTTGGGGCGCATCAGTCCTTTTCGTCAAAAAGAAGGACGGGTCGTTCCGGATGTGCATCGATTATAGCGAATTGAACAAGCTGACAATCAAGAATCGCTATCCCCTGCCTCGAATCGATGATTTTTTTGACCAATTACAAGGTGCTATGTGTTTCTCGAAGATCGATCTACGCTCAGGCTATCACCAATTACGCATTCAAGAGGAGGATATACCCAAAACCGCTTTTCGCACTCGATACGACCACTATGACTTCGTTGTTATGCCGTTTGGTTTAACTAACGCACCCGCGGTTTTCATGGATCTGATGAATCGCGTGTGTAAACCATTTCTTGACTGCTTCGTCATCGTGTTCATCGATGATATCCTGATCTATTCCAAGTCGAAAGTCGAACACGCGCAACATTTACGTTTGGTTCTCGAGCTATCCAAGGGAATCAACTATGTGCCAAGTTCTCCAAGTGTGAATTCTGGCTGGAGGAGGTTCAATTGCTCGGTCACATTATCAATAGTCAAGGTATACACGTCGACCCTACCAAGATAGAAGCTGTTAAGAGCTGGGTTACACCTAAGAATCCGTCTGGAGTCCGTTCTTTTCTCGGACTAGCGGGCTATTATCGCCGATTTATCGAAGGATTCTCTAAAATCGTCGTGCCGCTTATTTCTCTCACGCACAAAGACAAGCATTTTGTTTGGGGAACTGGACAAGAGACTGCCTTTCAAACCCTCAAGCATATGCTCTGTAATGCTCCCGTCCTTGCTTTACCGGACGGAAACGATGACTTTATTGTCTATTGTGATGCCTCGAACCTAGGTTTGGTTGTGTTCTCATGCAACGGGACAAGGTTATCGCTTACGCGTCTCGTCAGCTCAAGATCCACGAGAAGAACTATACAACCCACGACCTCGAGCTAGGCGTAGTTGTTTTTGCGTTGAAGATTTGGCGACACTACCTGTATGGTACTAAGTGTACGGTCTTCACCGACCATAGAAGCCTACAACACATCTTCAGCCAAAAAGAACTGAATATGCGTCAACGCCGATGGGTAGAACTTCTCAACGATTATGACTGCGAGATTCGTTATCATCCTGGCAAAGCAAATGTCATTGCCGACGCCCTCAGGAGACGAAGCTATTTGCATAGCGTTCGTAATATTCAAGCCCAGCATCATCTCGAAACTCTCATTCGCGAAGCCCAACATGCTTGTTTTACCCAGTGCACCTTGAAAAAGGAAAGGATTCTCAACGATGGAGCCCAGTTAGTAAATAAGTCGAATGGGATATTCCATTATCTGGACCGAATTTGGATCCCTAAGCGGACTGATTTACGACAGATTCTGATGGACGAAGCCCATAAGTCTCGATATTCTATTCATCCCGGTGCCGATAAAATGTACCAGGACCTTCGCTACAAGTACTGGTGGCCGGGCATGAAGAAAGATATCGCTCTATAAGTTTCGAAGTGCCTGACTTGCTAGAAAGTCAAGGCCGAGCATCAAAGACCCTCTGGCTTACTCGTCCAACCCGAGATTCCCATGTGGAAATGGGAGAGTGCAGCTATGGACTTCATAACAAAACTCCCATGCACGCCATCAGGTCACGACAGCATCTGGGTTGTCGTTGACCGCTTGACTAAATCTGCTCATTTTCTGCCGATACGAGAAGACTACAAGGTAGAAAAATTAGCCCGAATCTACACCAATGAGCTCATTAGTTGACATGGGACGCCTCGCGACATCATCTCTGACCGCGATGGTCGGTTTACCTCGCGTCTTTGGGAAACGTTTCAATCTGCTCTCGGTACTATGCTTAATCTAAGTACCGCTTTCCATCCCCAAACCGACAGCCAGACTGAAAGAACGATTCGTACCCTTGAAGACATGCTCCGTTCATGTGTCATAGATTTCGGTGGTAATTGGGACGCATACTTGCCTTTAGTCGAATTCTCGTACAATAACAGTTATCATTCTAGTATACAAATGGCACTGTTTGAGGCATTGTACGGAAGAAAATGTCGATCGCCAATTGTTTGGCATGAGATCGGAGATTCGCAAATAACCGGTCCTGAGCTACTGCAAGAAACGACTGACAAAATCCTCCAAATTCGAGACAATCTGATGAAAGCTCAGAGTCGTCAAAAAAGTTACGCCGATAGACGACGCAAGCCCCTTGAATTTGATGTTGGAGACCATATACTCCTAAAGGTATCACCTTGAAGGGTGTGGTCAGATTCGGCAAGAAAGGAAAGCTCGTGCCTCGATATGTTGGACCCTTTAAGATTCTGGAAAGGATCGGCAAGGTGGCCTGCAGACTCGAACTACCGGAGGAACTTAACAACGTCCACCCGACTTTCCACATTTCGAACCTCAGAAAGTGCCTGGCTGAGCATGATTTATACGTACCACTTGAGGATCTTCAAGTGAACGAAACACTACACTTCATAGAGAAGCCTGTCGAGATCATGGACCGACAAACCAAGCAGCTCAAGCGCTCACGCATACCCATTGTGAAAGTCCGATGAGAAGGCAAACGAGGCGCAAAGTTCACTTGGGAACTCAAAAGCGACATGAAGGCGAAGTACCCGCAGTTGTTTGCTACGGCTAAAGCCTAATTTCGGGCCGAAATTCCCTTAAGAGAGGGAGGCTGTAACACCCCGTGTTTCGAAAGTCAAAGTCAAAGTCAAGGTTGAAGTCAAAGGAAGAAAAGATTGCTAATTGCGATCTGTCACTCCTTGCTCAACTCTTGTTTTGACTTCTTTGACTTGTAGATAATCTATTTATTTTATCACATTAGTTGTATTATGTGGAGTACTTGTTAATAATCGAGGTTTAGTCGCTATTTATCGCATGTTTTATCGCTTTATCGCTTATCGCATCGCAATCGCAACCCGAATTATGCGTTCTGGATATTGTTATACGTGTGTGTGCCATCTATGTGTTACTTGTGCATGTTTACTTATGTTTATATTGTGGTGATTAATCGAAACGCAATCGCAATCGAATTGCAGACGCTAAACGCAAGTTAATTAGTAGTTGAGATTAATTGTGTAACAAATGGGTAATTCTATCGCACCACTCACTCGAAACGCATCGCAAAACCCAACGCACGAAACGAAACGCCGAAACTCGAATCGTCGGAGCCACTCGATCGAGTGACCGTTCGATCGGATGGCCAACCGATCGGATTGCCCACTCGACCTTGCACACTTTCCTTTTTGGGAAACCCTATAAATACCCTCACTTGTCACATCACTTGATGTGACAGCTCTCACTCGACCCAGCCGCACTCAAGCTCTTCTTTCTCTCGATTTCTCGCGATTCTTGTAAGTTTCCAACCTAAATCTTGTACTTCTATGATCTAAATGCACTCCTTCATCATCTTCTCTTTTGAATCTTAACTTTTAACTTCATGATTTGGCTTCAATCCATCAAGAACAACTTAGATCTGGACGATTTCCACATGAATGAACAAAGATCTTGCATAGATCAGAACATATTCATAGTGAAAAGGATTAAAAGATGGTTCCAACTTTCTTTCAACTCTTTTACACTCAAAACCGATAGAATCGGAGCTCGTTCTGATCTTCTACTCTTTCTTAGTGATGTGTCGGTTCAAGATCTATGTTTTATCAACGAGATAACCAATCTCGGGTTAAACACGAATCACCGTCTCGAACAGCTGACCGACCGGACTAGGGTGATTCATGCCCGAGCGGATCAACTTGGTATTGATGGGGTTTCTGTTGTTTGGCACGGTGTCATACCGTCTCGAGAAAACCGTAAAACTTTTAAAACAGTCAAGTGTCAAGATGACCAGGTAGATGGGACGAATTGCCGTCCGATCGGATTGTCATCCGATCGGATTGCCATCCGATTGGACAGCCGTCCGATCGGCTTGCACTTGGTTCCATATTTAAACATTAATTCAACCTTTTCAAAATTTTGAACGTCGAACGGATTACCGTCCGATCGGATTGCCATCTGATCGAACGACCATCCGACCATGTGACGTTTGGACTTCAACACTTAAACAATTTTCAACATGTTCAATGCATAGTCAGTTCCAAATGGATTGCCACCCGATCCGATTGCAATCCGATTGAGTGATAAACTGCTGTGAACTTGTTCTCACTAAGTGTCCTACTAATCGGATCGTCATCCGACCGAACCGCCATTCGATCGATCGACCTAAAGGGTAGAGATACTTCTCTGTTTTCAAAATGCTACAACGAAAACTTCAAAGGACAAACCATCATACATAAACACATCAAGACGTCAATCCAATCGAATGGCCATCCGATCGTATGACCATCCGAACGGATTGACATCCGATCGACTGGCCATCCGATCGGATTGCCATCCGATCGGATTACCATCCAACACTTATCACTTTTGCACCGTTTTACGCGTCGCTTATCGTTTATGCTATCGTTAACTGTTCAGGATAATCTCTCTCAGCGCTCCCTTCAATCCAAGAGAGTGTTTACTTGTTAAACACAATCTGTGAGTATACTCGATCCCTTTTTGCTTTATGCACTTTTGGGTGTTACATACGTTACCTATATTCAAATCACAATCGACACACAACGCAAACACTATTTATACGCTAACCGTTATTGCATGCTACATGTTATTCGAAGAATGCTTGTATGTTATGTTAACACAGTGATTGTTGCCTGACACCTTAGCAACGATAGTACTATAGTTTGGACTCAGCACCTGTCGTGGACAGGGGTTGTTAAGGGCTTTACTTCACGTGTTCTAGTGGGGACATGTGTTGCGCATTCTACAACTCGCAGTCACGTCTGTGCATATTTCTCTGTCGATAACCAACTTGCCTTCACTTTGTACATGTTACATGCTAGTTATGCGTAAACTATTTCGAACTCTATTATGCTATATCAAACTTGTATGCTCACCTTTACACTATGTGTATTGACCATTATTTTAACGTATGTGACATGTGTTTAGGATGCTATCTGCTAGGATATTTGCTATGTGGAACCGAGTTAGGAAGAGTCTAGAAACAAACAAACAATTTATTTTTATTTGAAATCTGAGTTGTCGAGACATGTTATTGTTTTTGAGGTATCGTTGTCTGTAATAACTTAATTTGCTTGATGGGTTATGGTATGGGACATAATATTAACTATCTGGTAATGTAGTTGTTATGGAATTTCTCTTGAACAATCTGTTTCACTCAGTGCCATGCCCCGAGGTTTCCGGCTTCGGTTGGGATGTGACTTGTATGGGCCGGATATACTTAGGTGGCGTTTTCGTATGAGCCGCGAACTATTTGTACAAATATCTAAGGACTTAGAGAGTCGGTTTACTTTCTTCCAATAAAGGCAAGACGTAAGGCGTTTACTTGGGTTCATTGGTTTACAAAAAATGCACGTCAGCAATTTGTCCGTTGACGTATGGCGTTTCATCCGATGGTTAGGACGAATATCTACAAATGTTAGATATATGTTCCCGTGATGGTCTTCATCATTTTGTGAAGGTATTATTATTATTATTATTATTATTATTATTATTATTATTATTATTATTATTATTATTAAATAACTAATAATGTTTTCTTCTTATTATTAACAAATCAAAGGTATGCTTGTTGTATATAGCAAAAAATATTTGAGTAAGCCTAGCTTTCGTGATATTGAACAAACATACAATCTTTGGATAGGACATGCATACTTTGGAATGGCTGGCGCGCATAATAATATTAGTGCCATTGAGAAGTCACATATATTTAATGACGTGATAAATGGGGTTGAACCTGGCACTTATTTCTATGCTAATGGAACTTACTACGAGCACAAGTACTATCTTACTGATTTTATTTACCCATATTGGCAACTTTAGTGAAGGCATTTTCATATTCGAATATCAAAAAAAGAAAATATTTCACTAAAAAACAAGAATATGCTTGCAAGGATATTGAGCGTGCATTTGGAGTGTTGAAAAAAAAAACGGGATATCATTGCACAACCGACACAATCGTGGGCAACTCATTTATTAGGGGGCATGATGCACACTTGTATCATACTCCATAATATGATATTGAAGGACGAGGTAAAAACGATTTGTTAAAATGACGAAGAAGACGTTGAATAGTATGAATGCACATTAATATTCGATGAGAAACTTGCTAATCAGGCGAAAGTAAAGTCAGACGCAACATAAACCACACTCAACGCAGACTTGTTAGACCATATGTGGTCATAACATGGTGAAGATGCCAACAATGTCGATGAAGAAGATTATGAAGATTAGTTTTTATTTTATTTTTCATCTAGGACTTTTATATTCAATGTATTTTATTTTAAGACTTTAATTTTTATTTTTCTATCTAGTTATTTATTTTAATATTTATGTGATTTTATTTAATTAATAATGTGTTAATTAAAAGGGGTGAAACCATAGTATGCGTTAATGAAAGAGAGTGGAAGGTGATGCCTCATTGAAATAACAGTTGAATTATGATATAGTGGTAATGTAAAGTGGAAGGGCGTGAGCTAACAGTGGATAGCCTTAAATTTGTTCCACAACAAACACAAATTAAACAGAAAAATGAAAACTCAACCCTGTGGCTCTACCCAGGCTTGTTCGACCCCGTTTTTTCACAACCTCCTCCACCTCAAAAAATCTCAAAGAACGCAGGGCACGAATACTAAAAAACGAGCTCAGACGCCACATCGGTGTCTCTGAAATCGATGTTTCGATACTTTTAACTACTATTTATTTAACACTTTAGAGTAAATTGCCATTTTAGTCCTCGAGTTTTGACCAAAATTGCCACTTTAGTCCAAATAGTTTTTTTTGCCCTTTTAGTCCAAATAGATTTTCTTTCCTGCCATTTTAGTCCCTGACTTTTGTCATTTTTTGTCATTTACATCTACCACCGCCATCATATCCCACCACCCACTCCATCACAACCTTTTATCATCACCACCACCTGCCTACACCGTCACCACCCACCCACCCCACCACCATCACAACCCATCATTTCCACCACCACCGGTCACTTTCCCGCCACCCACGTCATCAACCAACACCACCGCCATCATCGTAAACCAGCAACCACTGCCATCATCTTCACTATAAACCGACACACCACCATCCTCATACCATCGCACCTGTAAAAAGAGAAAGAAAAATATGGTTTGACCAAATTTCCCTAAGTTAACTAAATTTTTTAATGAAGTTAGTGGGTTGAATGAAAATGACAAAAGTCAGGGACTAAAATGACAGGGAAAAACTATTTGGACTAAAATGGCAAGAAAAAAACTATTTGAACTAAAGTGTCAATTATGGTTAAACCTTAGGGACTAAAATGGCAATTTACTCAACATTTTATATAGAGTATTGGATTTTTTTCCCTGCAGGTGTTATTGGGAGACAATATGTACATTAAGATTAGGAGTAAATTGCCATTTTACTCCCTGAGGCTTGGTCACTTTTGTTACTTTAGTTCAAATTTGAAACCTTTTGCCTTTGGGTCCCTGTGGTTTCACTTTTATTGCCATTTTGGTCCAAAATAATATCAAGTCATATTTCTCAAATTAAATCCTGGTATTCTTAGGGGCAAAATAATCATTTCTTTTTAATGTATTTAAAATTTTTATTAAAACAATAATCTTTTGTGGGTCCAACCACACCCCCACTTCTTCTTCTACCTCCTTTCTCTCTGTATCTCTCCTGCATAAGGGTGTAAGGGGTGCTCACCTAAGGGTGAAGGGGGTGCACCCCTAATTAGGTGAGTGAAATTTTTTTTTAACCCAATCATACGTTGCCATGTCATTTCCCCTCTATAACTCCCCTCTTGTCCAAAAACGTACGGGGTGCACCCCTCTTAGGGGAGTTGTTTTTTTATTAAAAAAAAAAAAAACAAAAAGTTGATTGGTTGTTACAAGCCAAGGGGCCCACCATCTCTCTCTCTTGTTCGGTGACTGAACGCCCAACCAACTCACCGATTTGGGCTCCCGCATGGTTGGCGGTGCCTTACCGATCGGCAAATGATGTCCCCGAATGGGGTTGCCGCTTACACCCCGAGCAGCCTAAGAGGTGAGTCCCCTCTCTTACGCCAAACCAATCCTCGTGTGCCACGTCAACTCCCCTCTTAAACTCCCCTAACACCCTAAATTGATGGCGGCACTCCCCTCTTAGGTGACTTGGTTTCTTATTAAAAAAAAAAAGAAAAAAAAAGAAAACTTCTCATTGGTCCACTCATCCTCTCTCCTCCCTCTCTCCTCCCCCTCTCTTCGGTGAATCCCCACCCATTTCACTCCCCTAAACCACTCACCTAAGTGATGGCGGCGGTGTTCCCCTTAGGTGAATGGGGTCACTGAATGGACTCCCCGCTTACACCCCGTGCACCCTAACAACCACCATCCATCACCACCTCCCCCACCGCCACCATCTATCTCCACCTCCACCACTGCTCAACGTCACACCCAACCACCATCTATCTCCACCTCCACCATCTATCTCCACCTCCACCATCTATCGCTAATGTACCTTGCAAAATCCCATACACAACAAACAACCTGCTCTGATCTAAACATCACATAACATCACCCTACTCCGCTTGCTTCCACCAAAACCTCTAAATCCCTCTCTGTTCCATCTTCAAATCTGAATATGTGATCGATTACATTATCTCCAAATTCCGATATTTGTTTCTCGTCGGTGGCCATTGTATTCAACGCCATCAGATCAGCTCTCTTCTCACACATCAGGTACCAAATCTTATCTTATCATGTATCCGATCTATAATGTTTCTTCATTTGAAGCCGATCTGCTCAATATCATCTCCAATTAGATCCGGTATAACTCTATTTGATTTGTGTTGATTAGATTAACTTAGCCTTAAGATAGGGTTTCGGCAACACTACTAGTATAACAGCTGCTTTATCAATCAACAATCATGTACTTTGGTGACTTGTTATCTTCATTGACCCAAGAGATAATCTGCTCTAAAAAACTTGGTGGTGGAGGTGGAGATAGATGGTGGAGTGGAGATTATTGTTTTAATAAAAGTTTTAAATAAAATAAAAAAAATGATCATTTTGCCTCTGAGGAAAAGGAAAAAATACCAGGATTTGATTTAATTTGAGAAATATCTGATTTCATTTTTGGACCAAAATAACAATAAATTGAAACCACAGGGACCCAAATACAAAAAAAGTTTTAAATTTAAACTAAAGTGGCAAAAGTAACCAAACCTCATGAAACAAAATTGCAGTTTACTCTTATCCTAAAAGTTAAAAAGTTCATGATCCTGATTTATATAAACAAAAAGCAGGCAAAACCACTTTCAAACGTATTTTGATTAAATTTTAGAGTAAATTGTCATTTTAGTCCCTGAGGTTTGGTCCAAATTGTCATTTTAGTCTAAATAGTTTTTTTTCTCCTCTAGGTCCCTGACTATTCCATTCTCTTTCCATTTTGATCACATTGCCTAACTCAGTCTAAAAATCTGGTTATAACCAGGGGTATTTTTGGCATAACTGTTGTGTAGTGATAACTAGGGGCAGTTTACAACACAATTTATAAACCTCATAATAATTTAATGCCAAAATTACCCCTGATTATAACCTGGTTTTTAGACTAAGTTAGGCAATGTGATCAAAATGGCAAGAATAAGGAAAAGTCAAGGACCCAGAAGAGAAAAAAAACTTTTTGGACTAAACTAATAATTTAAACAAAAACTCAGAGACTAAAATGGCAATTTACTCTAAATTTTAAATTAAAGTATCTCCATGAAATTATTTTTTGATGTTTATGACTTTCACTAGAGATTAAAACTTATCTCAAGCAAATATATTTTATTTTGTCTTAAACTCTTTATTATGAACGTGTGATGATAAATAATACTTCCTTTATAAAAATTAACTAGGTTAAAACCGCGCGTATTACACGGATTGTATAAATATAATTTTATATAATAAATAATAAAAAAGATATATCTTAAAAAACTAATATATTGCACGTGTTGAAAAAATATAATGTCATTTTTTTAAAGGCAAAGGTTACATAATACTACTCTTAAATTACACCAAATTTTACCTAATGCCAAGAATTGAACCATGGTCACTCCCCAAGAGACACAAAGCCTCTACCACCCCACCAAAGTGGTGATGGCATAATGTCATATTAATAAAAACAATCATCAATATTTATCTTTAATAAAGAGTAAACTTATGTTTTGCTCTGTTTTGCTCCCTATGGTTTGGTCGTTTTAACGGTTTTGTCTCAATCATTTAAAATAGTCATTTTCCTCCTATAGTTTGCTATGTTTTTTTCATTTTGCTCCCTGACATTAACTCCATCTAAAATGTGCGTTAGCTGGAAGGGTATTTATGTAACTTCAAATATAAAACTAAGGGTATTTTAGTAAAATTACAAATAAAAAAAATATTTTCATTTATTAGTATAGAAAGATATGATTTTTAAAATTTTCAAGATTTTAACTAAAAAATCAACAAAGTAAAAGGTGCTTTTAAAGAAAATAAGGAAACTCAATTTAAAATTTAAAAACAATAAATAATTTTAAATTAAAGAGATAATAAAATTAAGTCAACTTATATTTTAAAATAAAAAATAAGAAAACTGATTTTTACGAAATGTTAAAAGAAGAATCACGATTTCAATTAATAAATTAATTTGAAATGTTGAAAGATAAAACTGATATTTTAAAATTAAATAAATACATATATAACTTTTATTTTAAATTAAATAAATACATATATTAAATAATGGGTTTAGGCGAGGGCTCATCATATAACGACATGTGTCCTAAAATTGGTTTCTGTGTTAAAAAAATATAATGTCATATGTTAATAAAACCAGTCATCGAAATTTATCTTTTAAAAAGAGTAAACTTCTGTTTTGCTCTGTTTTGCTCCATGTGGTTTGATCGTTTTAACGGTTTTGACTCAATGATTTAAAAATAGTCATTTTCCTCCTATAGTTTGCTATGTTTTTTTCATTTTGCTCCCTGATATTAACTCCATCTAAAATGTGTGTTAGCTGGAAGGGTATTTATGTAACTTCAAATATAAAACTAAGGGTATTTTAGTAAAATTACAAATAAAAAAAGATTTTCATTTATTAGTATAGGAAAATATACTTTTTAAAATTTTCAAGATTTTAACTAAAGAAATCAACAAAATAAAAGGTGCTTTTAAAGAAAATAAGGAAACTCAATTTAAAATTTGAAAACAATAAATAATTTTAAATTAAAGAGATAATAAAATTAAATCAACTTATATTTTAAAATAAAAAATAAGAAAATTGAATTTTTCGAAATGTTAAAAGATGAATCACGATTTCAATTGATAAATTAATTTGAAATGTTGAAAGATAAAACTATTATTTTAAAATTAAATAAATACATATATAACTTTTATTTTAAATTAAATAAATACATATATTAAATGATATTAACTCCATCTAAAATGTGTGTTAGCTAGAAGGGTATTTATATAACTTCAAATATAAAACTAAGGGTATTTTAGTAAAATTACAAATAAAAAAAGATTTTCATTTATTAGTATAGGTAAATATGATTTTTAAAATTTTCAAGATTTTAACTAAAAAATCAACAAAATAAAAGGTGCTTTTAAAGAAAATAAGGAAACTCAATTTAAAATTTGAAAACAATAAATAATTTTAAATTAAAGAGATAATAAAATTAAATCAACTTATATTTTAAAATAAAAAAATAAGAAAATTGAATTTTTCGAAATGTTATGAATCACGATTTCAATTGATAAATTAATTTGAAATGTTAAAAGATAAAACTATTATTTTAAAATTAAATAAATACATATATAACTTTTATTTTAAATTAAATAAATACATATATTAAATAATGGGTTTAGACGATGACTCATCATATAATGACATGTGTCTCAAAATTGGTTTATTTTATTATATAGTATAGATTAGTGACAGAAAAATAGATACATTATCTTTTGATGGACATAATCAAACATTTTCGATATCATAACGAGTAAATAATTTCAAAAATAAAAAGTCAAACAATAATTAAAAAGAAAAAAAACAAATTTATTAAAAAAAGGGTATTTTCTATTTGTTGTTACAATCACAGTTATATTATTCAATATTCAATATAAGAAATTTTCTAATTGAAAATTTTCTGTCTTGTCCTCATCCAATGAATCAGCATCTTAGCGATTCTAATTGATAATACATAGATACTTCAGTTTTATTCTTTAGAGGAATCAAGATAATCATTCAGGTTGTGTTATTGTGATAATTGTTTAGACTTTAGAGATTCTAATTGATAATACATAGATACTTCGGTTTTATTCTTTAGTGGTCTGTTTGATATGAGGTAATGGAATGAATGAGTGAATAAAATGGGCGATGTAATGAAATGGGCAACGAAATGAAATGGATCATTCCATTTCATTATGATATTTGGTTACTCATATATGAATAGAGTGAATCATTAATTTATACAATTTGATAGACAAAGAAAAAGATGAAGTAACAAAACACAATTGTATTAAAAACGGCAAAATTATAATTGACTCAATAATAATAACAATATATTAAAGGTAAAAAAATTAATAATAAAATTTTGATATATATTAGTTTTAGTATTAATGGGTGAGGTTATTGTAAAAAAAGTGTTTTTTTGTGAGAAGTGTAAGAAGGAATATGGTGAGGACATATGACACTAATTAAAATTAAGACTTAAGGATATAATTATAAATGCATCAACAATTCAAATATGGTAATGAATCTCCGATTATGAATTTGGAGAGAGAAAGTCATTGATTTAAGGGCTTGATAACTGTTCATAACATCATTCCTACTTTATTTCAAGTTTTTTTGTGCATCATTCACAAAATCAGAACATGTTCATAACATGGTGTTTTAAATAAATTCATAGTTCAATTCATGGTGTTTTTACAATATGCGTTCTAGAAGCTGCTCTTGGTATGATGTTTTAATCGCGTATGGTGTTTTCCATAATTCACAAACATCAGAACACATTCATAACATGGTGTTTTAAATTAATTTGTAGTTCAATCCATGGTATTTTTACAACCTGCGTTCCAGATGTTAAAACACCACGCTTGAATCTTATTACTGTTATTTCAGATGTTAAACGTTCCAGATGTTAAAACACTACGCTTGAATCTTATTACTGTTATTTCAGATGTTAAACACCATAACTCGAATAGCAATACAATTATTCTAAATGTTAAAACACCATGGCTTTAATCACAATACAATGCTTCCAGATGTTAAAACACCATGACTTGAATCATCATACAATGTTTTCAGATATTAAACACCATGCCTTGAATCTTAAAATATTTCTTCCAGATATCAAATAAGAAACACCTGCGTGAACACATGGTGTTTTGTACCCAAGCACAATCAAGCAAGGAACAATTAGGAGATGAGGAAATCATCGAAGAAAGAAGCCGTGGATGTTGTTAAAGGATGTCTAGGGTTTTTTTTGGTGTCTGGATGTAGAAATCTGCGATGGAGTATGGTGGGGAAGAAGAGAATTCATATTTTTTGAATAAAAATCGTGAAAATAGGATGTAATTGATATAATTTCTTAACTTAAATTATGTTTATTGACACTTATATCCCTATCAAATCAAATAAGTAATAAAAATTAAAATACAACTTACATTTTTGCCATTGTAATCTCAGCCATTGTAAATTAGATCTAAGGGTGTAAAATACTTCTTACACTTCTCACAAACTTACCCTTTTTACAGGATCCTTAATCTAGTAATAATAATAATAATAATAATAATAATAATAATAATAATAATAATAATAATAATAATAATAATAATATATTTTTTCCATTCCATTCCTTGAAGGAATGAAAAAGAACACCCAATGAAAAATGTTATATTTGGGAGTTATATTTCTTTGGAATACTCCATTCCATTATCACATGATAACGAAACATGTTTCTTTTCATTCCATCAGAATAATACATTCCATATTCTATTCTTTGATACCAAACACTACCTAGTGGAATTAAGATAATCATTTAGGCTGTGTTATTCTGATAATTGTTAAATATATAACTAATTGCAATTGTGATGATTGATAAATATAAAACTAATTCCAATCGAGAAAGATGTAAATGCATACATAACTAGTTTTTAGTGGTTTTATGTCTATCTCCCGTAATATTTGGTCCAAGTTAATTATAGCTTATACTAGGTTAGAATCTCGTGTATTACACGGGTTGAATAAATGTAATTTTATATATTAAATAATAAAAAGTTATATCTTTATGAAACTCACATATTTTACAGGTTAAATAAATGTAATTTTATATATCAAATAGTAAAACAAAGTTATAACTTTAAAAACCATGTGTATTAGAGCATTCTCATCCAAACCATCAAAATATGTGAGGGATAGTTTTTATATTATAAAGGGTATAAAAAATGGTTGTGAGTGGAGGAGAGAGAAAATGTTACTGTTCATCTGTATATTTGGGGGGACACTGTTTTTTTTAATACTATTCATCTGTATATTTTGGGGGACACTGTTCACCCAGTATAATTTTTTTTTAATATATATTGAAAGTGGTTGTGAGTGAAGGAGAGAGAAAAATGTAATGATAATATTATTTAATTGAAAAGGAGAGAGAAAAAGTATTTGTTTTTAGTGAAAATATATTGATATAAGAGTTGTTTTTAGTGGAATGTATGTATAATTTGATGGATTGGATGAGAATGCTCTTACACATATTAAATAAATGTAATTTTGTATACTAAATACTAAAATCGTCGTATCTTTATAAAACCTGTGTATAATCGGGTTGAATAAATCTACCAAATGATAAAAAAAATTATATCCTTAAAATCCCCGTATATTACACGTGTTGAATAGATTTAAAAAAGAGTTATATCTTTAAAAACCATGTGTATTACACAGATTAAATAAATGTAATAAATACTAAAAACGTCGTATCTTTAAAAAAACCCGTGTATAGTCGGGTTGAAAAATCTACCAAATAATAAAAAATTATATCCTTAAAAACACCGTGTATTACACGTGTTGAATAAATCTAATTTTACATAGCAAATGATAAAAAAAGTTATATCTTTAAAGACTTCGTGTATTACACGGGTTATATAAATGTAACTTTGTATACTAAATAATAAAAGTTAAATTTTTAAAAACTCTGTGTTTTACACGAGTTGAATAAATATAATTTTGTATATCAAATATAAAAAAGTTATATTTTTAATAAATTAGGATAACATTTAATATTAATTTATTATTTATATATTTAATATAAGATAAGTAGGAAAGAGGAATTTGTTTTAAAAAATATATTAAATTAACAATTTAGATTTGAGGATAATATTTTATTAAAGTATGATAAGATTTAATATTAATTTATTATTTATTTATTTATTTAGTTAATATAAGATAAGTATATACTTGAGAATGCCTTAATGAATGACACGTGTCCAAAAGTTGGTTTCTTTTATTATAGTAGACTAGCGGTAAGACCCGTGTGCAAACACGGGTCGTTTCTTAGAAAACCATGCATAACACATATTGATAGAACATATAGATATGTGTATAGATATTGTAGCAAAACGTGTTATCTATTATAGCTAAAAAAACAACTATAAGTAAATATAAAAGATATTTAACAAACTTAATAAAAGATGTCTAAAGAATGTCTAACAAACTTAATAAAATTCATCAGTTACATATGATTATTTCAATTCTCTTATTCAAAAAAGAGAGTACATATGAAAGATGTCTAACAAACTTAATAAAATTCAAATACAACTTAACTTTAACAAACATTAACTAAGAACATATGATCACCTGCCTAAACAACATACATCAAACCTCATTCAAGAATTTGTTACGCAGCAACATGTCCTTCGCTACATGTTGTGATCTGATTAAATATACTACTGCAAACAATGTAACAGATGCTGATTCAACAATCTCCATATACAACAGATGATATGAAAACCCTTCTTTATTACTGATTTTTATTTCTCATTAACATCTCCCTAATTTGTCCTTTGAATTGTAATTCAAAGTCCAGGGAGAACATGTCTTCTTCATCATCCCTCTCAAGTTGAAGGTCCAACAAATCTTGGAGATCGTATGCATTCAGATTATATGCACTATCCATTTTAATCTCTTCAACACTACCATCTGATCTGATCAAAGTCAGTACTTGGGTTTTTGAACATGACTTCCACTTTAATATTTTTGGATCAGTTGGTTTTCTTGGGCAAAGAATTATTGAAGATGAGTTTGGTGATTGTGTTCTGCTAACTAAATTTACAATTGATTCAGACAAATCAGATGATGAGAGAAGGTTTTTTGGAGTACCGATTTTTGGAGACAGAGCAGCAGTTGTAGGATACACTGACTTTTGAAGAACATTTGAATGTTCAGCTCTATCTTCTTCCAGCTTTTTGTAGGTCTCAACAATTTTTAGTTTAGACCATCTGGAAATGGATCTAACTGGACCATAATCAGCAGCCACAAGCTCTGTTCTCATTCTTTTAAACTTCAATACCTCATCTAAATCCACTGTTTTGGCTTTCTTCCAATTAGATTGAGTTGGCTTTACCAGAGGATCATTGTTCGTTTTTGTGATTCTATCGATATGAGTTTTTCTCTTACGTGTGGAGATGATTTCTAGTGAAGGATAATGTTTTGGTAGTGAATATGAATGTATGGGAAATCTTTGTGACGTTGGAGATGCTTGGATTGTGGTTGGTGTAGTAAAAATAATCATGGCAGATGTTTGAGAAACTTCTGCTAAAACAACTGGTGCCTCAGCAGCTGTTTGGTAAACATCTGCTGATACTTTTGTGTTCCCAACATCTATTGACAAAATGGGTGATGATGGTGTGGAAGGTATTTTCTCCTTCTTTTGTAGTGGTTTTTTTGGAGAAGGTTGGGATTTAGGTTGAGCAGGCAATACAATTTCTATAGGATTAGCTTTTGAATCTGGTGGCAACTTTCTCAATGAATCTTTCTCCCTCTTTTTGGCATCATTATCATCATCTTTCTCAAAGATTGATGTAGAAGTGGAGCCAGTAAGTTCCAACAGATGTTCCTTAATGTTCATAATGTCTGCTTGTGTGTCTTTATACCTGGCATCAACCAAATTTCTGATAAATTCCAAACTGAAATTGCGGTTACTTTCAGCCAAATTCCTCTGAACTTGAAAGATGGGTTGCATAGAATTCCAAAGCTCATTGGCAATTTCCTGTCTGCTAGGTTGACTTTTAAAAAGCTCTATCATCTGCTTAATCAATTCGTTCATTTCAGCAACATCTGTTTCAATGTTAGACACTCTAAGTCTCTAACCGTCAAATCCTTATAAGTAAATTCATCACCTACTTTAATAGGATCATCTGAATTGCCACCTGTAGTGATTGTTTTTATTTTGATAATAGAAGAAGTCTCCATATCATCAGAAACAGATGCGCCTTTTTCTTCGTTCTGGGGACTTCCAAGTGAAGCAGGTATTACAGTTGTAACCTCATCAGTAGTTGCCTTCAAAGGAGTCTTAATGATGTAACCACTGTCCAACTGGTCACCAATGGGTTCAACAGTTGTAGTCGCTGCTCCACTTAAACTACCCCAAGAGTTTCGTAATACTCAACGGAGATAACATCCTCAACTATTTGTATAAAAGAAGATTTAATTGGTTCAGACGCAGTCATTTGTTGCGATCTACTATCAGTAATGTCTGCATTAGAGGAACTGTTTTCTTTCTGAAATTCAATTGCTTCTAACAGAGGTAATATTGTTAATGGAACTTGAGCCGAGGGTTGTGGTGTAGAAAGAGTGATTGCCCTGGGAGAGGGACTTTTAAACATACTTTCATATGAAAGCTCTACTTCATGTTGTGGTGTCCCTGTACTTACAACATGATCCTTTTGTGACGATACATGAGGAGTTTGGATGGGTTGAGATCTTTCCGATAACTGTGAAGAAGTAGCAGCAGTGGTTTCAAGTGACATTTGTGTTGTCACTGCATTAACATCTGGAATCTCATCTTCCAGAGGAACCTTTTTATTTTGTTTGGTTTTGATGGACTTTTTGGATGTGACAGCTTTCTTTTTGTGTTTTCCTGGTGTGTGTTTCACAACACCGGTTGTGGTGTCATGATCAGCATGAGCAGTTCGCTCAACAACAAAAGTTTGAGCAACTGATGCAGACGCATCTAAAAGAGGCTCATCTCCCTTTGTTACAGTTGTTGAAACTTTTGACTCTTTATCCATAAGTTTAGTAAACGTTTTACTTGTAAGACTATTTATTTGAAAAGCTACACCTTGTTCAAAATCTATTTGTGACACTTGTTTTCGTAGGTAGAAGCTTCGAAGTCTGGGATACAACAAAAAAGCATTACTACGAACACCTTTTTTCAATTTTTTCACATTTTTCACATTATTCAACAAATCAGAAAATAGTGCTTTTGATAAATTGTAATCAGATTTTGTTAAAATAGCATAACCCAAATACTGAATGTTCAAAGGTATCTCATTAAATGCGGTGGTCTTGGCTGAGAGACAAATTAAAAGAGTATGAAACAAAAATTTCATTGGCGGAGGGAAGTTTCGTTTGTAGATAGTAACTTCCTTTAATTGTGTGTCATACCCTCTTTCAATGAACTGTGTATGAAGTTCAAATTTTTCAAACTTGATCTTACCTGCCAAATCGTCCAATTCAAATGTAGTGGAAATTGTAAAGGGAGAAATTCGTACCACACTTTCCTTGACCTTTGATGTGATGGCAACTGGATTATTATCTTCAGCCTCTATTTCAGCATTAAACCAAAATTGTCGGAGTGTTTCTTTATGAACCGGAGCATCAGCAGTAAGAACTGATTTGTATTTCGATGACGTTAAAAGGTCAATTATTGAGTGATAGCTGGTATTTTTGCTAGTTTTCTCGAAGATGGGGAGGTAGTTGTGAGGGTTTTTGATGTTCAGAGACATGATCGGAACAGAAGGTGATTTGGGGATGAAACAGGATTTAAATTGGAGGGTTTTTAATATGTTGGAAACTGTTTTTAAGAATTTTGAATTCGAGACTACAGTGGTAGAACCTCAATTTAGGGATGAAACAGTTTTTATATAGAGAGAAGAAGTGAATGCTGACGTGGCAGTAATTACAAATATTTGATGGCTAAGATATGTCCACATGAGAAGCTCTCTTGCGCCAACCGATGACAGTTGTTTGGAAACCTCTGTTGGTCGTTGGGAACAGTGTGAGTCAAACAGTCGTTAGATAAACAGAAGTTATGAGAACATATGATAACTTTCAGCAGTTGTTTTATTTTTAGCTAACATCTGCCCACGTCAGAACCTCTGTTGTCATAATGGATGACAGTCAGCAGTTTAGTAAATCAACAGTCATTAGCATAAACAGAAATTATGACAACAGACGGTAACCTTTAATAGTGGATGTATTTTTAGGCAAGCAGAAGTTTCAAAAACAGTTTTTTTCAATCGGTGTAACTCAACAGTCGTAATTCTAACATCTGTTATTAGCCCAACCACTGTTAGTATCAAATCCTCTGTTAAGCATTTTAAGATTGAATGTCATTTGTTGTTCGTTAACATCTGTTGACCCATAGCAGACCTTTGCATCTTCAGACATTTATTCATCAGCAGATGCTCTCTTTTGTCAGACTTTAGACACAAATACACACCTTTTATAACACAAAAATATAAGGTAAATCCTTCCAAAAAATTGTTGTTGATAAAAAAAACTATATAATAATACTTATAGCAGACGTTATATAATAGGGTTATTGGATTTTATCACCCTCAACTATCGGCCTTTGGCCGTTGCCACCCGCAACTAACACTGACACTCGACACCCTCAACTTGACTTTTTGTTTGTGCTGGCACCACTCAGTTAAATCTCTACTAACTGGGTTTGTTTTTTATCCTACGTGGCACAAATTTGTTGAGTTGGAGTTGATTACGTGGCAATGATGTGTCTTAACCTTCATCTCCTTCACCAAACCAGTACAAAACAAACCCTAATTTCTATCCATACAAATGGCAATTCTAAACAGGGGTGCCCCATTCTCTCTCTCTCTCTCTCTCTCTCTCTCTCTCTCTCTTTACATCCTGCCATCTCTCTCTCTCACTTAATACCACCACCATCCACCTCCACCCTTCCTCTCTCCTCACCCTAAAACACCACCACCACCATCATCACCCCTACCACCTCCTACCACCACCTGGACTTAGACGATGCCACTCACCAGAGTCTCCGCCACCGACACTACTACTTACCCCAAAGCCAAACACCGACAACTCCAATTACAACCAGCCGATCTCCATCTCATCCACCGTAAAAACATACTCTCTCTCCTCCACAACCTCCTCCACCTCCGCCCAATCCACCTCGTTCGACCTCCTCCGCCGTCTCCTCGCCGCCAATGACTTCCGTGAAGCCGACGAGGAAACCCAGCGCCTCATCATCGCACTCGCCGGCGAAGCTGCACAGAAACGCGGATACTGAAGTGTTGCAAACATGAAATTGGATCTTCAGATCTGCATCTTGTTTGTGCAGATTCTGTGTGGTTGTGAGCTTTGACTGTGAGAGCAGAAGTGAAATAGGAAGCCTTATAAAAATCAAAGATCCAGATTGTTTGTGCAGATTGTTTGGTTGATGACGGTTGTAGAGGGTGGTGGTTGATGTAGGTGGAGAGTGTGAGAGAAAACACACACAAAGTGTGTGTTTATTGTCTGCAAACTAGTCTATATATGTCTATATTATATATTATAGAAATTAAAATATACACATCAGCCCCCAAATAATCTACCTCATCCTGCCACATAGGAAATGGGATGCCACGTAGGATAAAAAATTAACTAAGTTAGTGTTTGGTTAACGAGGTGGTGCCAGCACAAACTAAAAGTCAAGTTGGAGGTGTCGGGCGTCAAGGTGTTAGTTAGGGGTGGCAGCGGCCAATGGTCGATAGTTGAGGGTGATAAAATCCAATAACCCTATATAATAATACTTATTCATCATTTTTATCAACCACTGTTGACCCATAGCAGACCTTTGCATCTTCAGACATTTATTCTTATGCAGATGCTCTCTTTTGTCAAACTTTAGCTACAACACACCTTTTATAACACAAAATTATACGGTAAATCCTTCCAAAAAATTGTTGTTGATAAAAAAATTATATAATAATACTTATAGCAGACTTTATATAATAATACTTATTCATCATTAGCCCAACCACTGTTAGTATCAAATCCTCTGTTAAGCATTTTCAGATCTAATATCATCTGTTGTTCGTTAACATCTGTTGACCCATAGCAGACCTTTGCATCTTCAGACATTTATTCATCAGCAGATGTTCTCTTTTGTCAGACTTTAGCTACAACACAAATTTTATAACACCAAAATATACCGTAAATTCTTCCAAAAAATTGTTATTGATAAACAAAATTATATAATAATACTTACAGCAGACGTTATATAATAATACTTATTCATCATTAGCCCAACCACTGTTAGTATCAACAGTCATTAGAATACACAGTTGTTTCATCATCAGCAAGTGTTCTCTTTTGCCAAACTTTAACTACAACAGACCTTTTACAACTCGAAGTATTGACTCTCTGTAATATGCAGGAGCACAAATTCTTCAAAAAACTGTTATTTCTGATCAAATTCTAAACATTTGTTTTATCTTTTTATCATCTGTTCACCATCAAACCAACCCTTCATACTATTAAACATCTGTTGACTTACCAAACAGATGTTCAAACACAATTCAACATGAACATAATCTAAATCTTACTCAAACACTAAATAACTAAAAACAAAACACAACTTGTTCAAATACAATTCAACATGAACATAATCTAAAATTTATTCATTTATTCATAACATTAAAACTAAAACTCAAATACTGAACAACATTAATTTTCAAATCTAACAATAACAACAAGAATTAAGAAACTTTAGCTTCAACTCCATCGATTGCTGAACCTCTCGATGTATGTCCTTCAACATCGCCATGAACTCCACGTCTCTATCACCGCACTCTATATTACTGACAACACAAAGCTCACGAACAGAGGTTGAAGGCATCCACATAAGATCTCTGGAAACCTGCTCTCTAGTGAACATGCCAACTTGCAATCCATCAAACATCTCTTCAACTCTTGAAGAGTAGCCCTATCTTCATACACCCGTTCCTCGATTTGCATGACAAAACCCTGCTTGAAATCATCTGATTTTGTATTTGTGAATGAGGCCATTTGAATAAACTATATTACTCGACTTTCCTGAAATTATGATATCTTCGTAGGAAACGTGATGAAAAACAGGTGAAGTGCCTATGAGTTTATATACTGAAATTTGGTATTATGAAAACGTGTACATTTAATATAAACATATTAATTAATGTATATTTCAAAACAACAATCTTTTAATGCAAACACCTTTCCAAACCCCAACTTTTATGGGAAAACTGTAAAATTAAATACCAAGAAACCCAAGGGACAAAATTTCGAAGTTCAAAGAACTAAAGCAGATTATCACAATTACAATTAAACTCTTCATTTACCATGTAGACGCGTTTTTAAACTCTATAAAAGACCGATGGTTACTTTTGATTCAAAACATCAACAAATTGTCCTACAAATCAATTTCTGTCAAAAATTGTTCCAAATCAGAAAACTAACAAAAAATCTACATGGCAAACTTCAGCTTCTACCACTGGTCAGACACCAGCAATGTTATGACACACTTCTCCATGTGGTCATTCAAAGAACAAAGAACAAACGAAGAACTAAACAGGAAAGTCGACATAATAAATGACCCTAATTACAACAAAACCTGGAACAGTATAGCATTGCTCGATGAAGTCCTCCACTCTCCTCCATCAGATTTCCAGAAGAATGCAGAGGAGTTTCTGACACAACTTCTAAAACAGGATTAGAAAATCTGCAACATGCTAACTGACCTGAAAATTAAAAGAGAGCATGAAATCACATGGAGAAAGGCCAGAGTCTATGAAATCCTAGCAAGTGTTAACTCTAGCGTGTAATCCTTTATAAATATTTCTTTAAATTTGTATTTTTCTATGTAATAGCTCATTTTAATAATATAAACATGCATATTAAAATATTCTAAAATTTCAGTGTTTATAAAAACTCTGAACATCATCAACAGTTGTACTACATATGTTGTACTACATCTTAAAATAAGAAACAAACCTAACATGCAAAGGGCGAAACAGAACTGTTGTACTACATCTGACTTTTCACGATATTGCACGAATCTATATATACTTTCTATAAAACCATGGAAGTCTCCCATCGAAGAAAATATCACATGCAACTAATCACGATGTTGCAACAATGATACTGCAACATTGATACTGAAAGGTTGATGTGTGATGGGAAAGTTCATTGAAACGACGATGTTGGAACAATGATACTGGAATGATAACATGTAAACATAATCACCAAACATTCGAACAAAGAAGTGTAATCGGAGATTAGCGGTTGAATCACGAGAAAGATGCATTTGAGAGGCAGAGACACGCTCATAGATGTGAGCGGGAGAGATTTGAATGTCGAGCCAGATTATTAACCCTTATTTATAGGGTTAGAATATACGGTTTGAATTTTGAATTTTGAATGTAGAGCTAGAATTTTGAATCTCAACAGATGTTTATTGGCGAGTGACATGCATAAATTGAAAATTACATATACCCATGCATTTTAAAATTCAAATTACCCGCAATTTAGCCACATCTGCTGCTAGATATACGTTTACCAAAGGAACCATCTGCTACTACATTGTATCTGGGCAGTGGTTTGCCCTTTGGAATGTAGGCTAGACCTTTAACACTTGAATACACAAGGCAGTGGTTTGATGTGGGCCAACTTTGAATTTTAAAGTCTTTTAATATTAGGCTTTATGATGTAATAATGAGATATAAAAAGCCTTGTTGGACACCCTCTCCTGCTGACACATCAGCTTTTCTTATGTCATTTGGATTTCTCCTTTTATAGAAAGTATAGATAGATGGGGTTTATCAATTTTTTTTAAATTAATATTAAATGATGAATATTTTATGATTAAAATCTAAGCATAAAGCTTAAATATATTACGCATCAAACTAGTGGGTTTACATATAGGATTAAAATCTAAGCGTAAAACTTAAATATATAACGCATCAAACCAGTGGGTTTACATAACTTGTATATGGGCCCATGCCATATCTCGTTGCAAATAATAATGCTATTATTTGTATTGGACTAGTTTTTGCCCCGCCCGCGTTGCGGGGCAATAAGGCAAATATTTCTCTCTCATAACATGTATGTCTGTACATAGGGCAAAATCGGAATTTATTTTGAACATGAGGCGAAATCATGATTTTAAACTGAGAGCAAAATCGTAATTTTGAGCTAGGGGGAAAACATAATTTTATTTTGAACAGTGGGAAAAAACGTAATTTTGAGCTGAGGGCAGAATCGTAATTTTGAGCTAGAGGAAAAAACAACATTTTATTTTTAACTGGGGGCAAAAACGTAATTTTAAACGAAGGGCGAAACCATAATTTTAAACTGGGAACAAAATTAAAAAAGAGTTTTTGAACCGAGGGCAAAAACATATTTTGAGCTAGGGCAAAATTATAATTTTATTTTGAGCTTGGGGCAATAACGTAATTTTAAACGAAGGACGAAAGCGTAATTTTAAACTGGGAATAAAATTAAATAAAAAAATTAGTTGGTCCAATAGGGGAGTGACAGGCAGCTAATAATTTTGAGCTAGGGGGAAAACATAATTTTATTTTGAATTGGAGGCGAAAACGTAATTTTGAGCTGAGGACAGATTCGTAATTTTGAGCTAGAGGGAAAAACAACATTTTATTTTGAACGGGGGGCAAAAACGTAATTTTAAACGGGGGACGAAACCGTAATTTTAAACTGGGAACAAAATTAAAAATGAGTTTTTGAATCGAGGGCAAAAACGTAATTTTGATCTAAGTGCAAAATTATAATTTTACTTTGAGTTGGGGACGAAAACGTAATTTTAGCTATCGGCAAAGTTATAATTTTATTTTTTAGCTGGGGACAAAACCGTAACTTTAAACGAAGGACGAAAGCATAATTTTAAACTGGGAATAAAATTAAATTAAAAATGGGTTGATACAATAGGGAAGTGCCAGGCAAGCTGCCTGGCACTATTCCTTTAACTTGGAAATGTATATGTAGGTAGGTAATGTATATGTAGGTAATACTTTAATACTTTTTATACTTCTTTGAATGTATAGAATCATCAATTCTACTTATAAATTAGTTATCATCTCAAATAGCAACCAATTAAAAATGGTAGTTGGGGTGGGTTAACTTTCAAAATTTTCTTTTGCATGGAAAATAAAAATACGATTAATTAGAAATTTTGTTCTTTATCTATATACAATTTCAGTCGGTGTCATTTGACGTTAAAATTAAGAGTTAAATGCATGGTTGGTCCTTGTGGTTTGCGAAAATTGCAGACTTGGTCCCAATGATTCACTAATTACACACTTGGTCCCAGTGTTTGTAATTTTTGCACTCGTGTGGTCCTTATCACTAACCCATGTTAATTTTTCTAGTTAAGTCTTTGTAAAATGACTATAATACCCTTACTTGTTATAAAAATAAAAAAATAAAACAATATATATCTCCTACCTCCTTCTTCTTCTACCCTAAACCACCAACACCATCCCTCCTTGTAACACCCCAAAAACGGGTTTGGTAATCAAACCCCGTTAATACTAAAAGATGGATAAAGTACCGTTAGTGGTAAAATTTAACCCGGTAAATATTAGGACTTAAATAAATAAACCTAATAGTAATTAAAAGAGGATAAATACTTTGAGGAAAACAAAGTATATAGAGAAGGCCCGAGCTAACGGGACTTAAAATATAACGGGCTACGACTACCCCGAACTCACTAAGTTAAACTAGCAAAGTTTAACCTAGTTAACAAAACAAAGTATTGTTGAAAACAAGTAGGTTGTAGCCTACTTACTAGTTAACAAAACTTGAGGGGCCAAAGGTGGAATAATCTAAAAGATTATTTACTAAAATCAAAAACAAAACACACACACACCTAGTGTGTTCGTGAACGACCAGGAGAAGGCTCCAAGGAGAGCCAAAACCCTAACTCCATCAAATCAACAAATTGAAGCTCAAATCAAGACCCAAATGGATGCATGAACACATATAAATGATCACCTAGTCGTGGGGGTCACAAGGTATGTCGAATTTTAAGATTTGGTGATACTTTGAGATTATGATGAACAATCATAATCGAAATTCTGGAATGAGTATTGAATCTATGAGTGCTATTGTGTTGAAATCTTTGTTTAGAAACAAACCCTAGTTGAAAACTTGGAGAATTAGTAACTAGGGATTTGATAATTAACCTATTATGTGCTAAGTGGGTTTTGATTATGTAGTGAAGATGATGGTTTACACATGTTTAAAATCATCATAGTTGCTAGTAGAAACAAGATACTTGAACAATTTGCAAGTTTGAGTGTTGAACATACATGACTTGAGATGGGTTTTTATGATATGATGATGTTAGTGTCAAACTTGTGATTAGAATCATCATATTAGTTAGTAAGACAAAGTACTTGAACAATTTAGGTGTTTGGGTACATAAATCATATTTACCATGAAATGGGTTTTTATATGATATAAAAGAATTGATGTTAAGATCGTGATATAGATGCTTGAAATCATGTTACCTAGTAGTTAGTGTGTAAAAATTTGATTTCGTTAAGCATTCGGATGAAATGCCTAAGTGAAATTCAATAAACCAAATGTGCAATGAATAAGTTGATAAGTCGATTGACTTTAAAAAGTCAAACCGACCAAGTATATGATCAAATGATAAAACTCGATATAAGAAGCGTAGGATGGAATAGTCGTAAATGATTATGACTAACCCAACCGTCTTACGAATTACAATGATAGTTTGACGCATGGCAAGCTAGGTGAAAGCTTGGGGAAGGAAGCGGGTCAAACGAATCAAGAACGAAGGAAAAGCATAATTCGGATGCAAAGTAAGTATATCTTACACTAGTCATATATATATTTTTTTAGAGTACGTAAAGAACAAATATCTAATTGAGATATGGTGTTCCGGCGTGTAGTCGTACGGAACAAAATAACCAAATATGATAAGAAACCATAGTGATGGTTAGAAATGAGTTAAAATTGGTTATTCGATCATTTTATGACGAATGAAACATGTACTTTTAATGGTTATCAAATAAGGTAAATTATAATAACCGATAAGGGCAAATTGGTAAATTGACAATATTTGACAAATTGGCGATGGTAATTGGTCATTTAGACCAAACGAGTCAAAAGGGTGAAATTATCACCCTTTGACAATATTGACTAATGGGTTGTCAAGTTGTATGATTTTAGGAAATAAATAGCACATGGATACTTACATCGCTATCATATAACGGCCACTAAGGAAAGGTATTGAAACGGGTCAATATATTGACCCGAGCCAGGTATGTATAATGATACAACTCATCATGTAGAATTTGGAGTTCTACAAGAATTAGACAAGGTTAAAATATAGATATTTGGTTACCTCTTAGGTAAACCGAGTAAATTGAGTTATGATTAAGGCATTTTAGAAACATATCGATTTCTAAACAAGAATATAGTTAAAAGGTCGTAAATTGGAATCAAACATGTACTAAAAAAAATTGACTAAAACGCCCTTGTAAGTGAAATTGAGCAAACGAACCATAAAGGTTGTTTGGAAATAAGCGATAGGATGAAATAAATACTTTGAATAAGTATGAAAAGCAAAAGACGTAAAATATTGGTCAAAAGTCTCTATAAAGAGTCTTTGCCGTAAAATAATGATTTGAAGTGTGTAATTTGGAATATATAAATCACTGCATTGAATCCACCACAAATATAGTTGTGGTGGGAGGTCATTTGATAAGAAATGTGGGCATATGTATTTAGAAGCGAATGAAAGAGATTGGTGCTTAAAATATGCATAAATACCCTTAACGGGTCAAAATGAGCATATGGGTGAAAATGGGTTTAAGGAGGTATATAAACCTGTAATTTGAAACCTATTATGTTAAACATTTTTGAACTTGATAGGTTTATGGGAAATAAAGGTCAAACAAACTCGTTTGTTCGATAAAAATAGAACGGGTCAAAAGTTGGTAAAAAGGGAAATAGCCGAAGACTTAAAAGTCTAAAATTTTGTAAAACAGGAGGTTAGATTTTAACTCCATAAGGTGGAGAATCAAATTACAATCACGTAGGAAGAAACGGTAGGTTAAACGGACAAGCGGTTTGAAAGATACGAAAGTTTTCGTGTCGTTAAACGGCAAAATGGAAAAGCTGGATGCAGGGACCACCGTAACTTATGGTGCCACCGTAAGTTACGGTGGAGCTGATATGATTACGATGGTTACATACTGAGTTACGGTGGAAGAATAGACTTTCAGGGGCTACCGTAACTTACGGTGCCACCGTAAGTTACGGTGGACCCAGTAACAAAATATGTTTTATTTAGTTTAAATTCCCGGATTTGTTTAGACACGTTTTAAACCCCGTATGACTAAAGCATTTCATGTTTATGAAATGTAGGTACTTTTGGATGCCGGAAGACGATCAAGCTCAGCGAAGAACCGAACACGATAAAGATACACGCTTCCGCACTTTGCCACGTTGTAAATTTTAAACAACGAATTCGATCACGTTATGTAGAATAACTTATGATTTGTAAAAGTTTTAATAAACCCGTATTTCTATAGCATGTGTAGTCTTAGCTACACATCTAATTGTTGGTAATTACATACAAAATCGTTAATTAGTAACTAGGGTGTTACACTCCTGCACCACCACCGAACACCCACCACCATCTCACCTTCACCACCACTGAACACCCACCACCACCACCTTCCCTCCTCCACCAATACGTCGTCCATCGTAAGATTCATAACCCCCAAATCAACAATCGAACCCTGCTCAAAGTCTCCGAACTCGCATACATCTTCCAAATCGACTCAATCAACCTCTTATCTGCCAACTCAATCGATATTTCCCAACTTGTTCTTGCATCGACAGTATTCGCAAATCTATAACAACCCATCACAAAACAAGACCTTCTGATACGTTATCCAACATTGCGAATGCTGTGTATAGCGGATTGGGGAACAATCGGCTCCACCGGCTCCACATGCCCAATCGATGGCTGATTGAAGGGCGGAATCTTCAGCGTTGTTCTTGGCTACGCACCAGAGGTTGAGTGAAACGTCGTCGAATTGTTGTTGTTGATAGAGAGTGGTGGCGGTGGAGAGAGGGAGTGCGGCGGAGGGGGGTGGGAAGCTATGGAGACATTGTTGAAGTGGAGATTTGCAGGTGTGGTGGTAGGGTTTTTGTTAGGGGTGTTCAAAACCGAATATCCGAAAATTCGGATATCCGAATTTCGGATATCTGAAATTTTCGGATACCAAATTTTACTATCCGAATCGGTATCCAGAATTCGGATATCCGAAATTTCGGATATGGATTCGGATAGTGAATCGGATATCCAAAATCCAACTTTTTATTTAATTTTTTTTTATTATTTTTTTCATATTCGGAAACGAATATTTTGGATAGTTTCGGATATCGGAATATAAGTTTTCGGATATTTTTCGGATATTTTCGGATATTCGGATATCCGGAAAAAATTGAAAATTAAATTTTCGGATATTTCGGATATCCGAAATATCCGAAAATTTTGAAAATCACTATCCGAATCCGAAATATCCGAAAAATCGGATATCCGAAAATTGAAAATTAAATTTTCGGATATTTCGGATATCCGAAATATCCGAAAATTTTGAAAATCACTATCCGAATCCGAAATATCCGATTTTTTCAGATATTTCGGATACAGATAGTTTTGAACACCCCTAGTTTTTGTGAGGGTGGGCGTGGATGAAGAAGATAGTTTTATTTATTTTAATTACTTAGGGGTAATCTAGTCATTTAACATCAATTTAACTAAGAAATTTAACATGGGTTAGTGATAAGGACCATACGAGTGTAAAAATTACAAACACCGGGACCAAGTTTGTAATTAGTGAACCATTGGGACTAAGTCAACAATTTTCGCAAACCACACGGACCAACCATGCATTTAACTCTAAAATTGATGATATTTATATTTATACTATATACAATTTGTACTTTGGGGTTACAATTGTTAAAGGACAAATCTTGTAATTTACCCTCAATACAATTGTAGATTACCCTATAATATGCTTTTCGGATTCACGGGCAACTAAACTCGGTAGAACTCCTTAAGCTTCAATAACAATGAACTTAATACTTTTCTTGGAATCAACTACATCGGTTAGCCTCGTCATATAAAACAAATATCACTACAATCAAGTTTTAACGTGAGAATAAGTATATGTATATTTAATTAGTGAGTGATATGTAAGAATGTCATATTAATCTTACCAAGATCAAGGATTATATATAGTTGTACACACACAACTAAGCCACCTTAATTAGTGAGTGATATGTAAGAATGTCATATTAATCTTACCAAGATCAAGGATTATATATAGTCATACACACACAACTAAGCCACACTCATGTAGCTGTAATGACACGACACATCGTTCCTTATCCAAACTGATATCTCTTTATAGATTGTTGATCTAAACCATGCTTGTGGAACCGTACCATCTTCACATTCTTCTACTTGCCTTAAGTCGGGCCCAAACAATCACCTTGTTTCCTTCTATTCGTAGTAATCATGTTGTGCCATATGGATTGTTACCCCTTTAAAATTATCAATTTAAAAAAAAAGTACATCTTTATATTACAATGGTATTTTGATATCTACACCATGCTTGTCGAACCGTACCATCTTCACATTCTTCTACATGCCTTAAGTCGTGCCCAAACCATCATTTTGTTTTCCGCACCGTACCGCTAATCTGAACCCTCATCCTTCTAGTCGTAGTAATCATGTCGTGTTGATGTGTGTAAAATGCAACATATAAATTATATCAAATGAGGCATAAAACTAACCCTTTTTAAGTACTAATGTTGGAAAAAGTGTGTTTTTGTCTTCCTTTTGTATTTTCAGGATTAAATGAGCTCAAATTAACAAAAGAAGCAAAAAGACAGCTAAATCTAACATAAATACAAGAAAAGGAACAAAAGTGGATTGCCCGACCCCTCGACAGCATCCTCCCAAGCAAAACAAGGAAGACAGAAGGCTGAACACGCCCCGTGCTCAGCGAGCACGGGGCCGTGCCCAAGAAGCAGCAGAAAAGACAAACCTATAGAAGCTTCTATTGCTCACCACGGGGCCGTGCCCAGTGAACACGGGGACGTGCCCAAAGTACTGCAGGCGCATTAATTGTAATTGCGAATTACAATTAATGAAGAGAGATAGTGTCAGACAGGCACGGGGCCGTGCCCAGCGGACACGGGGCCGTGCCCAGGCCTCTGTTCAGCCTATAAATAGGAGTGCTTAGATTCATTGCAACTCATCCCTTGGCACACCACCTCTCTCACACTTCATCCACCACCCACCACCATCACAACACCATCATCCACCACCATCATCCACCACCATCATCCATTGTCCATCATGTGTGAGTCGTCTCGGGATCCAAGATTGATCGTAAGAGTTCTTGACAATCAAGGCCATGTTTGCCTAAGTCTCTTACATCACTTGGTGAAAACAAGTGTTTAGTATAATACTTTTTATTTTTAATCTTTTGCACTTCTTAATTGGTATTGTATTAATGACTTTAATAACTAGTTTCTTATGTTGAAGGTGATTCTTCCTTATCGTTTGTCCGTGGTGTCTTGGCATTATTTTACTGTCTATATAAAATAAAAGATTTTCACCATTCATATCTCCACGGTCTATATGGAGGTATGTTGGCTACCTGGTCGGGGGTTAAGGGAACGGTTTGGTAAGGGTCTTGCCTTTGTTCACCGTTTAGAGGTCCTGCAAGGGACCTGTGTCAAATTTAGTAGGATCTCCTTCAATACCCAAAGGTATTGGATGGCGGGGATCCAAACTCTTTGACCCCCTCATAAGTAAACTACTATTAATACTATAACCCGGCTATTTAGGACTGTATCCCTGCTGACTCAGACTACTTAGTCGAGGGTAACGTCACCTCCAAAAGAGGGGCCTACTGATGTGCTGAAAATGGGTTAATTAAAACTAGCTAAATTACCCTAATTCTAGACTCTCTAAGTTTTAAATTTATAAAACTAAGACTCTCTAAACCCTAAACCACACAACCGGCAAGTGTACCGATCGGTGTAGTATAGCCTAAGAAGTCCGAGTATCGAACCCAAGAGACTCTACTGATTACGCTAATGACTCTATCTAGACTTAGACTGACACGACTTAACTAATTGTTTATTTGGAGGGGGGGTTTCTAAAAGTCCTAAATAAAATATTAAAATAATATTAAATAACTAGACGAACTAAACACGAGCTCGAACGAAGACTGAACTCAAGGATGATGAAGGAACTACCTAGGCTAGACGCAAGCTAAACTCAGAATGGATTTCTATTCGATGATTTTGTGGTGTGGAACCGGGATCTTTGGATACTAAACCTATTAAGACACCACTAAGCCCCTCAAACACTCTCAAGGCGATTCTTATGGCACTACCTAGGCTGTTACGCTCACCGGTTTTCTAGATTTCTTTTCCGTCCTCTAGTTTCTTGAAAGTGCCTATGTAAGACGCTCTACCTTGCCGCGCGAACGTCTAAAGCAACTACGGGTTTTAATCTTGGCTTAATAGACAATGGAATGTTAAGTCCTTATAACTAAACCGAGACCTATTAATATCCTCGAGCCTTTCCGCGACGAGTCTAGCAGCACACTTGATTTTATTAAATTACCGAATATTGTTTCTAAGGTTACTTACGCGATTTTCACCCTAAAGGATTAGAGATTTATTATGTGATATAGACACTCACCAAAACCTAAAACCCTAGTCCGACTCTATTATGTGATAAAGACCGTCACCAAGAATCGAACGAAGCAATAAACAATAATCAAACAATCACAAGCACGCATATGCACCAAGTTAAATTCCCATAGCTTCTACAGTACAAGAAAGACCCACAACCACGACAAAAACCGAATAAAAATCCAAACTTTATTAAACTATTGTCATAACCTAGGTAGTTAATGAAGATCTAGCCAATCATAGTCAAGAACGAGAATAATAAACAAGGTTTAATAATAGAATTCATTGAAGTAAAAATAAAGAAACTAAGAAAACAAGAAATTAAATAGATAGAACCCGGTTAATTCTTGATCCTTAAGCCTCTTGTTTCAACCCCAATAATTCTTGAACTCAACCCTTGCAAAATTCCACCTTCGATCGTGATGTGCGGCTGATATTGTTCTTCCTTCCTCTGATCCGATGTCGACTAGAGTTTTACAAAAAATCGCCCCTTGTGTTTTTATGTCCAGCCGTCCAGAATAATATATATTGTTCCTGTTGCCACCAATCTTAATTGTTGTTCACGAATATAACTGGCCACGAGACAAAAAAATCCTCCACTTGTGGGCTGCTATACCTGGCCGGCCCACTTCCTTGGCTCCATGGATCCTTTAGGTTTTTCTTTTATTTTGATAGGAAACAATGTTTAATAACTATTTCAAATGACTACATCCATATTCACGTGCACTTGAAGCCCATTGTCCCAAATTTCATATAAGGCAGCCTTGACTTTTGCGGCACATTTGATAATTGTTTTTACATGCCCTTTAACTTTAATGATATAGAGATTAGAGAGTGGTCTCGGCCCACTCACAGAAAATAGCTACAATTTCATTTCGGTCTATGGCAATCCATTCTGCCCAATTGTCTGGTTATTTCCATATTACTCGTTTTCGCTCCATTTGCACCAGGACCTGCCAAAACACAAAATAATATAATACACAACTAATACTAAAAATAATAAATAAAAACTATACAAAAATTATACAATTTACACGGGACAAATATGTGTATTTTACCCTACATCAAATATCCCCACACTTAACCTTTTTTCGTCCCCGAAAAAGAATTATGCAAACGGAATCATAAATAATCATTCGGGACAAAGCTTATGTTACTTTATTAAAACTGAAACTTGTGTTAGCCGCGATTGCAAGTATACTTGTCCTCTTAAACCCAAACCCAGTTCCAAGCCCTTATCATGTAATTTAAGGTTCAAATATGGGTCAATCCACCTAGGGTCTCACACTAGAAATTGCAGGCCCATCTACTCCCACCTCAAACTTATAAGACAAAAAGAACGATCACTGGACCAATTCCTAACCGTTTTATATCAAAACCAAGAGAGTTTACAATCAAAATTTTTTCTCCTTTTTCTTTTTTTTTTCTTTCTTGAGTCTAGACGGTGCTTTTCCAAAACAAGAGGCAGTCCGGCTGTAGAGTCGCTATCCCCAACCACAGACTACTTAGTTTCGGTACTTTTTATTATTATTTTTTCTTTTTATTGCTTTGCACGGTCGATTTCACACACCCTAGAGGCAATCCGGCTGTAGAGTCACTATCCCCAACCCAGACTACATAGGAATGGTTACTTTCATTTAGTTTCTAGCTCACTTTTTATTCTTTTTTTCGCATGATCACAAACTCTAACGGTTTTAACTTATAACGGTGCCCCTTATGTTATTTTTGGCGGTTTCAATTTCCCCACTTTCCCTAGATGAGAACCCACTAGTAGACCGACAATAGGTATATTAAGATCAAAGGAACCCAGAACCGAATCGAGCCTACCCGCGCATCCCAAACTAGACACAAGCACGATAATATTATCTCATATTATTATTATTTGAACCCGAACAAAAATCCGACTTTTCTATCATTTTCCGTTTTTTTATTTTGCAAACTTCTTTATTCAAAAGACATTTTCTCATTTTTTTCATTTTTTTTTTCAAATTTTTTTTTTTTTTTGAATTTTTCGGTTTTTTATGACTCAAGACACTCACTAAACGACACTAAATGATAGTTCCCATCCCCACACTTAAATTTTACATTGCCCTCAATGTAGGATGAAAACCGACTCAAAAAAACTAAAAATAAATAAGAAATAAAAAAAAAACAAAGGGCATAATTGGAAAGGACTTAGCTGGTTAATAACGATGCGTATGCTTCAAATTCTCGTCCAATCCAGCTCGATCGTATAGCATTTCGTTCGCGATCGGCTTTTGACTCTGACTGGTACACTTGATAAATGCCTAAAATTTGATAAGCAGCTCCAAAATCACCCGAATGGAGATTGAGTACGGGTGGTACATATTCAAACCTGCATAAACAAAAACAAGCAAACACCAAAGCAGTACCGACTCTAAAAAAGATGACTCAATACTACTAAATTAGACTCATGATACAAAATAAAAGACTCAATATACAAACTCTACAAATGGTGCACAACTGTCTACGCACTCATGGAGGATCATATAAGCGCGGCTCACCTCCATACCAACTACTACGGGCTGCAGCACTATCAAACCTATCATTTCCCGCATCTCTCCAAACTCCCTCATATTTCTCACAATCTCTCAACTCGTCATCGGGCGGTTTGAATCTAGATGTTTCATATCGAAATCTATCCCCACACTGAGCCCTGCTCAGTGTCTCTATCCTAGATTCTAACCTCATCAACCTCTCTTCCAACTCTTCAACTCTCCTATCAGGTGGATCCCCACACTTGGGTTTTAACACCTTCTCCACACTCGGCTCAGTCACCACCTCTTTCTCGGCACTCTCAACCTTCCCACTCTCCTCCAACAACGCGATCGCTTTGACTCGATCACTCGACCCTCTCGTAGTATTCACCTTGAAAACTACCGACTCGTCGCCCGCTCTAAGTGTAATTGTGCCTAAGAAGACATCTATAAGCGCTTTAGCGGTGTTCAAGAACGGGCGCCCTAAAATCAACGGCACTTTTTCATCAGCCTCCATATCTAGCACTACAAAATCCGCTGGAAAGACAAACCTGTCCACCTTCACTAACAAATTCTCCACTATCCCACGAGGATACTTAACTGACTTATCCGCTAACGAGAGGGTCATTCGAGTTGGCTTCAAATCACCAAGGCCTAGTTTTTCGTAAAATGAATATGGCATCAAATTAATACTAGCACCAAGGTCTGCCAACGCGTGGTTTTGAACGTCACCACCAAACAAACATGGGATCGTGAATATGCCCGGATCAGTGAGTTTCTCAGGAAGTTTAGTCAAGATCACTGCAGAACAATCTCCATTCAATGGAGTACTAGAACACTCACCTATCTTATCCTTACGCTTGAGAAAATCCTTAAGGAACTTGGCGTATTTGGGCATGGATCTCAGGGCCTCTATGAACGGAAGATTCACCTTTAGCTGGGTGAACATCGTAAGAAACTTCTCGTATTCCCTAGCGTATTGCTGCTGCTTAGCACGGGCGGGAAACGGAAGACGGGAATAATCAATCACTGGCGGTGGCCTAGCCCTAACCGGTTGCTTCTCTACTTTCTTCTCAACCTGAGGCTCCTCGGTATGTGCGGTACTTGCTGGGTCTAGCCTATGTTGCACCTTACCTGGGGCCTCCATCTCTATTTCCTCATCTACCTCAGCGTCACTCTCTAACTCAACACTCTCTCTCACGACCTCTCCTAGACTCATCCCACTACGAGTAGTGATGGCTTTCACAGAATGGTTAACCGGGTGAGTGGTACCTGAAAACTGACCAGAGGGGGACTCTCTCAACTGCCTAGCTATATCCCCTACTGACCTCTGAAGATCTAAAAGAGTAGACTCTTGATTTTTAAGCTGAAGTTCGTGGTTTCTATTCGTCTGCTCCTGATTTTTCATGAACGCCTGAGTCTGCGTCATCATCTGGACGAACATCTCCTCCAACCTGTTCGTACTAACCTCAGGAGCCTTTCCACTGCCTTGACTCTCCTGAGTCGGTCCTCCACTAGCAAACTGCCTACTCGAACCACTATACTGACCACTCTGATATAAATCAGTCCCCCTACTTTGATACTGACTCAATGGAAAACCAGGGGGATCGCCAGAAGGGCGATATCCACTACTACTACCACTACCCTGCCAGCTGGAGTTAAAAAGATTATTATTATTACTAAATTGACCCCTAGACTGACCAGCTATGCACTCAACCTGCTCTAGAGTAAGAGTGGGACAATCGAGTGTGTCGTGACCTCCCCTACAGACCTCACACCTATCAATTCTCTTCTTAATCTCACTCAGCTCTCGCTTCATCTCTTGCCTCAACTCCTCTCTAACTCTCTCGATCATAGCAGCAACTACCGATGGATCCAAGCTAACTTGGTTTACCCCTCGACCGGCCGAGGAGGTACGAACAGGAATGGAAGTCCTGCTGGTAGTGCTGTAATCCATGTCAGAATGGGCAAAACTTTGAAACAAATCGTTACACTCAGCTACTGTCTTCTTGCCCAAAAGTTGCCCTCCTGCTGAAGTATCGAAACGAGCTCTAATCTCAGGAGTAAGACCATTGTAGAATTTTTCAACTAACGCCCAATCAGACAAACCATGCTGCGAACAACGGGTAATCAGGGTCTGAAAACGCTCCCAAGCTAAGTGATAAGGCTCATCTGGCTCCATACGAAATGAATGAATCTGGTCACGAAGGCGAGATACCTTGGCTGGCGGAAAATACTTGGCTAAGAATGCATCGCGAAGGCCTGCCCAAGTGGTGAAAGTGCCTGCGGGCTGAGAATCGAACCAGACGGCTGCGCGTCCAGCGAGTGAGAATGGAAAGATCTGAAGATACCTAGCATCAAGATTGACACCCTCAATGGAGAAGGTGCCGCAGAGACGAGTGATGCGATTGATATGGGCGGGGGCATCCTCGTCGTCACGACCATGGAACTGGCAGGAATTTGTGATGGCGGTCATAATGTAGGATGGAATCTGCCAAGACCGATCGTTCGGGATGTCTGGAAGGGTGATGGGGGAATTCCCACCGGCAAAGCCAGTGGTCGCCTGATCGTAGACTGTCCTACGGGCCATGTGAGCTACGGGTGGTGGACTAGGTGGAGATGAAGAAGAAGAAGACTAACAACTGACTCGACAAACTAAAACAAAAAGAAACAAATAAATCTAGACTCCTACGACTCAAACAAATAGCACGTAGCACGTATAATGTCAATCAAGTCCAAACAAAGTAATCAAACGCAATCGCCAAGAGTCCCCGGCAACGGCGCCAAAAACTTGATGTGCTGAAAATGGGTTAATTAAAACTAGCTAAATTACCCTAATTCTAGACTCTCTAAGTTTTAAATTTATAAAACTAAGACTCTCTAAACCCTAAACCACACAACCGGCAAGTGTACCGATCGGTGTAGTATAGCCTAAGAAGTCCGAGTATCGAACCCAAGAGACTCTACTGATTACGCTAATGACTCTATCTAGACTTAGACTGACACGACTTAACTAATTGTTTATTTGGAGGGGGGGTTTCTAAAAGTCCTAAATAAAATATTAAAATAATATTAAATAACTAGACGAACTAAACACGAGCTCGAACGAAGACTGAACTCAAGGATGATGAAGGAACTACCTAGGCTAGACGCAAGCTAAACTCAGAATGGATTTCTATTCGATGATTTTGTGGTGTGGAACCGGGATCTTTGGATACTAAACCTATTAAGACACCACTAAGCCCCTCAAACACTCTCAAGGCGATTCTTATGGCACTACCTAGGCTGTTACGCTCACCGGTTTTCTAGATTTCTTTTCCGTCCTCTAGTTTCTTGAAAGTGCCTATGTAAGACGCTCTACCTTGCCGCGCGAACGTCTAAAGCAACTACGGGTTTTAATCTTGGCTTAATAGACAATGGAATGTTAAGTCCTTATAACTAAACCGAGACCTATTAATATCCTCGAGCCTTTCCGCGACGAGTCTAGCAGCACACTTGATTTTATTAAATTACCGAATATTGTTTCTAAGGTTACTTACGCGATTTTCACCCTAAAGGATTAGAGATTTATTATGTGATATAGACACTCACCAAAACCTAAAACCCTAGTCCGACTCTATTATGTGATAAAGACCGTCACCAAGAATCGAACGAAGCAATAAACAATAATCAAACAATCACAAGCACGCATATGCACCAAGTTAAATTCCCATAGCTTCTACAGTACAAGAAAGACCCACAACCACGACAAAAACCGAATAAAAATCCAAACTTTATTAAACTATTGTCATAACCTAGGTAGTTAATGAAGATCTAGCCAATCATAGTCAAGAACGAGAATAATAAACAAGGTTTAATAATAGAATTCATTGAAGTAAAAATAAAGAAACTAAGAAAACAAGAAATTAAATAGATAGAACCCGGTTAATTCTTGATCCTTAAGCCTCTTGTTTCAACCCCAATAATTCTTGAACTCAACCCTTGCAAAATTCCACCTTCGATCGTGATGTGCGGCTGATATTGTTCTTCCTTCCTCTGATCCGATGTCGACTAGAGTTTTACAAAAAATCGCCCCTTGTGTTTTTATGTCCAGCCGTCCAGAATAATATATATTGTTCCTGTTGCCACCAATCTTAATTGTTGTTCACGAATATAACTGGCCACGAGACAAAAAAATCCTCCACTTGTGGGCTGCTATACCTGGCCGGCCCACTTCCTTGGCTCCATGGATCCTTTAGGTTTTTCTTTTATTTTGATAGGAAACAATGTTTAATAACTATTTCAAATGACTACATCCATATTCACGTGCACTTGAAGCCCATTGTCCCAAATTTCATATAAGGCAGCCTTGACTTTTGCGGCACATTTGATAATTGTTTTTACATGCCCTTTAACTTTAATGATATAGAGATTAGAGAGTGGTCTCGGCCCACTCACAGAAAATAGCTGCAATTTCATTTCGGTCTATGGCAATCCATTCTGCCCAATTGTCTGGTTATTTCCATATTACTCGTTTTCGCTCCATTTGCACCAGGACCTGCCAAAACACAAAATAATATAATACACAACTAATACTAAAAATAATAAATAAAAACTATACAAAAATTATACAATTTACACGGGACAAATATGTGTATTTTACCCTACATCACCTACCATAATTTGCATTAATAACTTAATTAATTATCTTTCAATAATCCGACCCTTTAGGATTGTATCCTTGCTGACTCAAATTACTGGGTTGAGGGTAACGTCGCCTTCAAAAGAGGGGCCTACTACAATAACTAAGATAATCTCTTAAACAAGTGCAAAAGTGCGAAAATAATCAAAGGTTATACTAATATACGAGTCGGATCCAAGTGATTCATCTTGTCTATCTGTTTTTTATTTTTATTTTATTTTTCAGCATTTAGTTAGTTTATTTTCTTAGTTTAAAAATCTTTTTCTAACAATTTGATTTGATTAGACGTTGAGGATAAACCGGTACTAAAAGCTCTTGTGTCCTTGGACGAACTCGGTATCTTACCAACACTATACTACGTCCACGATGGGTGCACTTGCCCATATGTGTGTTTAGTGTTAGTAAATATCGTGTTTTATAAATTTAAAAGTTGGCTAAAAAGTGTAAAAAGGGCTTAAAATATATACTTAAAACATATACACACTAGCACGCATCAAGTTTTTGGCGCCGTTGCTGGGGACACAAGAATTTTAAGAAAGTTAGGAATCAACGGCCTAATCAATTTTTTATTTTCTTTTTTTTTTTTTAGGATTTTCTTAATTTTGCAGCTTCTGCAGAGCTCAGCACGGGCCGTGCCTGCTGAACACGCCCCCGTGCTCAATCATTGGAACTGGCAATCTTGTTTTAAGTCAGACAGTAAGCTGAACACGGGGCCGTGCTCACTCAACACGCCCCCGTGCCCAAGATTCAGTTACTGAAAACAGAACCGTTAGATCCCGGCGGTTGGTAATTTCTGACACAAACATGAGTGATGGTCATTCTTTTTACTTTCGGCACTCTTATGATACGTGGTGTCAATTATGTGGAGGCAAACATAAAGAATTAGAATGTTACTTTCTAAATTATAAGCCCCACTATATAGACCCACCGTCTCCCTATAACCTTAAGAGGGGCGAAAGTAAAAATAATCACTATCTCTCCCTCGAATGCGCCCAGCCAGATATTCTAGGAGAAATGCTCATTGACGAGTTATTTCAACTAGAAAATCTAGTTTTAAATTGGTTAAAAGAACTTAGGAAGGATTTCATTAATCCATCCCAAGACGATGGCCAAGAAGAAATGTTGGGGTCGCATGAAAACAACCTCGTTGTTCCCAATCCTACCTTCATACTTAGCAAAGACATGGACGATAGTCGTCCCTGTGTCGATTGTGCCGTGAAGGACTCCCCATCGACTTCGTTCGGTGCATACATAGACCTGAGCGATTCGGTATATACCTTCTTTAACGAGAGCCCGGAAAAGGGTTGGACTTGTCCACCTAAAATAAAAATAGGAATTACCCTCACCGACAACCTCTTGCGTTCTCGTCTTAGTCTAGGGCAATTAAGGTATCTTAGACACTTTGGGGTTGTTCCATCCAGTAAGGAACCACCCGATCTGAATAGATTCCTTAGAAATAGACGAACTTCATAATCAGCCCCTCAACACGGGGCCGTGTCCAGCCAACACGCCCCGTGTCCACCAAAAGATTCCCTTCTGACTTTTACGTCAGAATACGGACAAACTGTGTCAGGATTCTATCTGCATACGGGGCCGTGTCCAGCCGACACGGGGCCGTGTCCAGCACGCTGTCGTTTTCTATAAATGAAGCCAAGAATTCTGCACATTTGGACCATCTAGGGACAGAGATTTGAAGGAATCTTCTCTCAACTATCCTAGGTATGTTCTAAAAGAAGTTTCCAACAACCCTCTTGTCCTTTCCTCTTTTATCCATTTCCTCTTCTTCATCTTTCTCCAAAAAACCCCCATTAAAATTTGAGAATTCAAGCTTTATGGCAAGGAATATTGAGTTTTGTTCAAGGAATCTTGTTAAAAATAAGTTGTATAACACTGTTTTAAGTTACTATTAATCAAAAAGGCTTCACAAGTTAGAAAAAAATAACTTAAAACTTCAAGATTCCTTGTTTCAAAATTCTGCAGAAAGGTGAACACGGGGCCGTGCTCACTGAGCACGGGGCCGTGTCCAAGATACTGTTTCATTAAATAAGCTGTTTTCGGTTTATTTTCACAGAATGTCAAGTGAAAACAGTGAAACATCGTCAGTGCATTCAAGAAACAGTAGAAGTGGAAGAAGGCCTTCCATTGAAGCTACCCTTGTACACTACGTTATGGCCCTACGGGAAGCAATCGATGAGATGACTTCGCTAGAGGAGGTCCTAATAGACCGTATAAATTATCTTACGGTGGGGCTGGAAAATAGTTTTCAAGAAATTAACCTCTTGCACCAGAGGTTAAATATTCTTGTAACACCTCCCATGGAACCCATCCTCCCTCAAGAGGATTGGAACCTAGCACTCGGAGTCAATAACCCTACCGGATGGGATGATATTCAAGCAGAGCCTCCCCTTGGGGATCTGCAAGAAGTCCCGGTGGAAGTCACACCTCCTCAAACCGATGCCAATGAGCCCCCCCTTTCTCCTCCCAAGGGAGATAGAGGAATGGCTCGCCGACATATGAGGGGTCCATAACCGGAGGAAGGAGTTCTATGAAGCCACATTCAACCGAGACTACTACCTTCTCGGAAATTTTGCTAATTAAAATAACTTGTAGGCTAGGGCTCCTTGGGTTAAAACTTCTTGTGCTTACTTATCTAACTACTAGTATTTTAGGACTATGTAATTCTCTATGGATTTAATGAAATGATGGTTTTAAGGTTTGAATGATGTTGAAATAAATAAAATACACTCATGGTGGTTAAGGATGACAAGGGAAACGAGAAACATAGCCCCATGCATAAAAACAAGGCCATCCGACAACAATTTCTCCATTACAGTAAGCTCAGCACGGGCCGTGCCCAGCCAACACGTCCCCGTGCTGAACATCCTGCAGACAAATGCCCAGTTCAGGTAACTGGACACGGGCCATGTTCACCGAACACGCCCCCGTGTCCACGCTTCTGTTTCTTTTCTTTAATTATTGTTACTGGCACCTGAGCACGGGGCCGTGCCCGGTCACCACGGGGCCGTGTCCAGACTGCCAGTAACCTAAAATTTTGCTTTTAACACCATTTTGCACATTCAATCAACCTAAAAATTTACTTTTGGGACACATTGAGGAAAATGTGTAATTTAAGTGTGGGGGGGATGCTAAAACCTTGAATTTTGCAAGTCCTAATAACAAGTCTTACACAAAACTCTATTGGAACCGCTAATCACCCCAAATTTTTTTCAAAAATTTTCATTTTTTTACTTGTCTAAGTTTAAGTTGGGAATTCTAAGTCTAACAAGGTTATATTTTTACAAGTTTACAACCGATAGCGTCGTGATAAAAAGAACCAACATAAGAAAATTATGAAACGGCATGACAAGCTTAGTTAAAATTTGATTATATATACTTGATCACATAAAAAACCCATTCCCACAAAACTGAGTTTTGAGCCTTTATTGAGCATACAAATATACATCTTTACGCTAAATGCTCATTTTTCGTTTCTTGTGTGAATAGCCGCTTGGTTCTTACGACTCTAGAACTTGCCACGACAATTCATTCCCGGTCCTTACCAACTTAAACCCAAGTAAGTAAATGATGGAGGCATTAGGACTAACCCTTTTTCTTTCAACACCATTATTTTTATTTTTCTTTTCACCTACCCAAAAATTCCCCCTAGTTAGCCTCTTTGAGCCTAAACCTTTTCATTTCTTAACCCAAAATCCTTTTTACCCACCAAACACCCTTTTTATTTTTACCTTTTATTTTAGTAACAAGCTTGGTTTTCGTGTGACTTTGAAAAAAAAAACATATTTTACAATGAAGTTGGAAATAAACAAACAAAGCTCCTCAAACAAAAGCTTGTTTGAAGAAATACTTCATTAAAAATAAAAAGTCACAAAAACAAAATGTTTTACGAAAACTGACGCTTTTTACGCCTTTCGCCCTTTTTACTAACCACTAACCCAACCACCCACCTTTAGCCCAAGCCTAACCCTTCACCCAAAAAAGTTCTCTTGATATTTACAAAGTATAAAGTTAAAAAGGAGGAGGATTGATTGCTTGGCAAGCTTATGGTAGAAATAAGTTCCATGCCGCTCTCGAGTGATTCACTAAAAATACACCTTCGGCCGAGTGTGAGTGATTTCCCCCGTGAGGTATGTGAACTTGTATATAAATGGAATTTTAGAAAGGCATGTTATGCCTTAATAAGTAATTTATCTTATGAAAAGTTTTTAATAAATCATGACGAATAGGATTGTAAATAAATAAAAATAAAACCTAAACAATCTTGGAAAATCCTGACACTCTATGACAAGCCTAAAACCTTCTCTTCTACCCATTCCATTTGGGAGTGTAAGCCACATATTAAAGAGTTCTTCTTGAGGACAAGCAAAAATTCAAGTGTGGGGATATTTGATGTGTGTAAAATGCAACATATAAATTACATCAAATGAGGCATAAAACTAACCCTTTTTAAGTACTAATGTTGGAAATAGTGTGTTTTTGTCTTCCTTTTGTATTTTCAGGATTAAATGAGCTCAAATTAACAAAAGAAGCAAAAAGACAGCTAAATCTAACATAAATACAAGAAAAGAAACAAAAGTGGATTGCCCGACCCCTCGACAGCATCCTCCCAAGCAAAACAAGGAAGACAGAAGGCTGAACACGCCCCGTGCTCAGCGAGCACGGGGCCGTGCCCAAGAAGCAGCAGAAAAGACAAACATATAGAAGCTTCTATTGCTCACCACGGGGCCGTGCCCAGTGAACACGGGGACGTGCCCAAAGTACTGCAGGCGCATTAATTGTAATTGCGAATTACAATTAATGAAGAGAGATAGTGTCAGACAGGCACGGGGCCGTGCCCAGCGGACACGGGGCCGTGCCCAGGCCTCTGTTCAGCCTACAAATAGGAGTGCTTGGATTCATTGCAACTCATCCCTTGGCACACCACCTCTCTCACACTTCATCCACCACCCACCACCATCACAACACCATCATCCACCACCATCATCCATTGTCCATCATAGAGTGTGTGAGTCGTCTCGGGATCCAAGATTGATCGTAAGAGTTCTTGACAATCAAGGCCATGTTTGCCTAAGTCTCTTACATCACTTGGTGAAGACAAGTGTTTAGTATAATACTTTTTTATTTTTAATCTTTTGCACTTCTTAATTGGTTTTGTATTAATGACTTTAATAACTAGTTTCTTATGTTGAAGGTGATTCTTCCTTATCGTTTGTCCGTGGCGTCTTGGCACTATTTTACTGTCTATATAAAATAAAAGATTTTCACCATTCATATCTCCACGGTCTATATGGAGGTATGTTGGCTACCTGGTCGGGGGTTAAGGGAACGGTTTGGTAAGGGTCTTGCCCTTGTTCACCGTTTAGAGGTCCTGCAAGGGACCTGGGTCAAATTTAGTAGGATCTCCTTCAATACCCAAAGGTATTGGATGGCGGGGATCCAAACTCTTTGACCCCCTCATAAGTAAACTACTATTAATACTATAACCCGGCTATTTAGGACTGTATCCCTGCTGACTCAAACTACTTAGTCGAGGGTAACGTCACCTCCAAAAGAGGGGCCTACCATAATTTGCATTAATAACTTAATTAATTATCTTTCAATAATCCGACCCTTTAGGATTGTATCCTTGCTGACTCAAACTACTGGGTTGAGAGTAACGTCGCCTTCAAAAGAGGGGCCTACTACAATAACTAAGATAATCTCTTAAACAAGTGCAAAAGTGCGAAAATAATCAAAGGTTATACTAATACACGAGTCAGATCCAAATGATTCATCTTGTCTATCTGTTTTTTATTTTTATTTTATTTTTCAGCATTTAGTTAGTTTTATTTTCTTAGTTTAAAAATCTTTTTCTAACATTTTGATTTGATTAGACGTTGAGGATAAACCGGTACTAAAAGCTCTTGTGTCCTTGGACGACCTCGGTATCTTACCAACACTATACTACGTCCACGATGGGTGCACTTGCCCATATGTGTGTTTAGTGTTAGTAAATATCGTGTTTTATAAATTTAAAAGTTGGCTAAAAAGTGTAAAAAGGGCTTAAAATATATACTTAAAACATATACACACTAGCACGCATCACGTGTCATATGGATTGTTAATTTTAAAGAAAAAGTACATCTTGTATTAGGGTGAAAGGGGCACTTCTCTAAGGGTGTCTGGGGCGCTTTGCGGGGAGGGATGCGGGATGTTAAGTCCCCGAGCGGGAACACCGCCGCCATCAACTCGGAGAGGCTAAGCGGTGAGTGGGAGCGGTGTGTATTCACCGATGAGAGATGCAATTTTTTTTGAGTTTTTTTTTTTTTTTTTTTTTTTTGGTTTTTCCTTGTGATTTTTGAGTTTTTCCTTGTGATTCTTGAAGAACAAAGTGCAGAATAAGAATAAGAAGAAGAAGAAGAAGGAGGAGGAGGAGGAGGAGGAGGAGGAGGAGGAGGAGGAGGAGGAGGAGGAGGAGGAGGAGGAGGAGAAGAAGAAGGAGAAGGAGAAGAAGGAGAAGAAGAAGAAGAAGAAGAAGAAGAAGAAGAAGAAGATTTTTAATTAAATGAAATGTTCTATTTTTTATTTTTATTTAGTTTTAATTTATTTAAATTATGTTTTACTTTTATAAAAATATTTATATAAAAAAAATAAAACTAAGTCCCCCAAGAGAGGAGTGCCGCCATCAAATTAAGGATGTGTGGGGAGTTAAGAGGGGAGTTGACGTGGCACGTGCTGATTGGGGGGAGTTAAGAGAGGTCACTCCCCTAAGAGAGGAGTGCCCCTCTCACCCTAAGGCCATGGGGTATGGGGCTTGGGTTGGGGGAAAACGCCCAAGGCACCACCCCGGGTGGGCTTGGGTTAGGGGCGTGGCCCTTGGGGCTTGGGTTTCAAGCCGGGCGTGGGGCGGGGGAGCAAGGTGACATGGCGGTTGCTGAGTGGCCCATTGAAAGTAGCCGTTGGGGCTAGTTTTTTTTAAAAAAAAAATCTTTTTTCCTTTATAAATACTTACCACATTTAACTTTTTTCTCACACAATATCAAACACATAAAACACAATATTACCATGAGTTCTTCAAGTTATAGTGAAACGTCATCATCATCTGACGATGGTGCGGAAATATTTCTACAAACGATCGCGGCGGTGGTGAAAGCTATCATGGAAGACGAAGACGATGAGGAAGAGACTCAACAACCTAAACGGAGGAGAAGGTACATCGCTCGTGAACGGCACACCACTAACGATTTGTTGGTAAGCGATTACTTCTCAGCGGAACCTAAGTATGATGAAAAAATGTTTAGGCGTCGTTTTCGTATGAGTAGAAACTTATTTTTAAGAATATCTAGAGATCTTGAGGAGAAATATGTTTATTTCCAACAAAAACCCGATGTAACCGGGCAATTAGGATTTAGTACGTGGCAAAAGGTCACGGCCGCACTTAGGCAGTTAGCGTACGACAATAGTTCGGACATTATGGATGACTATTTAAAAATGTCTGCACGTGTAGCTAGAGAAACTCTTCACAACTTTTGTTCGTGTATTCTAGAACTTTATAGGAAAAGATATTTGAGAAAGCCCTCCTTCAGCGGCATGCAACAAATATTGGAACATCACGCAGATTATCATGGGCTACCCGGGATGCTAGGTAGTTTAGATTGTATGAAATGGCCTTGGGAACTTTGTCCTACCCAATGGCAAGGCGCTCACACTAGTGGATTTCACGGGGTGCCAGCCATCATGCTTGAAGCGGTTGCGTCCCAAGATCTTTGGATATGGCATGCGTTTTTCGGTATGCCAGGTTCACATAATGATATTACCATCATAAACCACTCGCCTCTTTTCAATGATCGGATAAACGGTATAGGACCCAAAGGAACTTTCTTTGTAAACGGGGTTGAGTACATGTACGGGTACTACCTAGTTGATGGGATTTACCCAGAGTGGGGGGTTTTCGTAAAATCGTTCACAAGACACGGTACCTCAGATCCAAAGAGATTAAAGTTTAACAGGGTCCAGATGGCTGCACGTAAAGACGTCGAGCGAGCATTCGGTGTTTTGAAGAAAAGGTGGCGAATATTGGCAATGCCTTGTCGACTATGGGACAAGGATCAAATTGGAAACGTGATGTACACATGTATCATTCTTCACAACATGATTTTGGAGGATGAAGGTAAAGCGGTCGTAACCTACTATGATGATGATGACCCCCAACCAGGTAACGTAACAGACGAAGATAAAGCGGCAAATGAATTTTTAATAAAGTCAAGGGATATACATCAGAACCTCGAGCTGATTTGGTGGAACATGTTTCAACGATTCATGGGTTCGAAACCGACGAAGACGACGAAGAATGACTGTTTTTTATTTTGATAATTATTATGCATGTTTATGTATTTTTTTTTTTTAAAAAAAATATGTATGTTTATTTTTTATGTAGTTATAAATTGTATTTTTTTAAAAAAAAATTGTTGATGTGGCTAGGCCACGCCGCCCAGCCATGCCCAACCCAAGCCCCACCATACCCCTAAAAACTTGGCTTTTGGGTTTGTAATATTCAAGATCCACGTGTCACCAAATGCCCAACCCAAGCCCAACATACCCCATGGTCTAAGTGGGGAGTGACCAGGGGCGGATGTACATTATAGTAAGGGGTGGCGTCCGCTACGGCTTGGGGTTCCGACGATAGTGTAAAATTAGTGTAAATTTTGGAAAAATTTGACGTTTTTTCGATTTCGTTACCGCTTATTTATAAAACGTTACCGCTTGGCGCGAATCCTAGATCCGCCACTGGGAGTGACATCTCTTACCCACAGCCAATCAGCACGCGCCACGTCAACTCCCCACTTAACTCCCCCCACACTCTCAATTTGATGGCGGCACTCCTCTATTGGGGACTTGGTTTTATTATTTTTATATAAATATTTTTATAAAAGTAAAACATAATTTAAATAAATTAAAACTAAATAAAAATAAAAAATAGAACATTTCATTTAATTAAAAACAAGTTTGAGGGGTATTTTTAAAAGTAATAAAAAAATTTAAGTGTTTTTTTAAATTAAAAATAAAACTTAAGGGTTATATTTAAAAATTCTTTTTCTTCTTCTTCTTTCTTCCTCCTCCCCTTCTTCTTCTTCATTTTAACTTGCACTTTCATCTTCACCTGCAAATTCTTTGTTCTTTATCCTCCTACAAAATCACATGAAAAAAAAAAAAAACTCAAAAATATACAAGTTTCACACGGTGAATGATACCCGCTCCCCACTCCACGATTTGGGTCACCGAGGGGTCGGCGGCGGTGTTCCCGATCGGGGAGTACACTCACCGCACCCCTCCCCGCAGGCGCCCCGAACACCCTTAGAATGCTATTTTGATATCTACACGTGTTTAGGAGAACTAGCTAGTTTGTGATTTTATGTTTAAAGTTAAAACCGAAAACCAAAAACTAAAATGCGAGACTTTTATTTTGAATTATAAGATTAATTTTCTAATTATATTAGTTGTTCGAAAAGGTATATATAGGGTATTTATGTCATTTGGTTTTATAAAAACTCGACTCAACCAAAAACTAAAAAGCGGGACTTTTATTTTGAATTATAAGATTAACTCTTTAATTATATTAGTTGTTCGAAAAGGTATATATAGGGTATTTATGTAATTTGGTTTTATAAAAACTGCACTCTCTTCTAAAAAAGTAGTAATAGTATTCGCTTATTTAGTTTTTAAGAGCTTAGGGTGAGGGGCACCCTCGGTGACCCCATGCGGGGACCTCCTCCACCGAAGAGGGGTGGTGCCGCCATTTAATCGGGGACCAACATCGGGGACCAAAATCGGTGGGAATTCACCGAAGAGAGGGAGGAGAGAGGGAGGAGATGGACCAATGAAAAATTTCCTTTTTTTTTTTAAATAAAAAACCAAGTCGCCTAAGAGGGGAGTGCCGCCATCAATTTAGGGTGTTAGGGGAGTTTAAGAGGGAGTTGACGTGTCACACGAGAATTGGTTAAGCGTAAGAGAGGAGACTCCCCTCTTAGGGGAGTGCCCCTTACACCCTTACAAAGCTTATTAGTTTTCATGTGAGGTTTTCCCCTTAGTTAATAGTTATAACAAAAACTTTCTATAAATGAAATGATACAAACTTCTCACCAAAAGCTATGTCACATAAAAAAAAAACTCATTGATATTCTCACCAAAACTATATCACATAAAAAAACTCATGAAACTTTCTTGATAATAATTTTCTGTGGGTTTTAGTGCAATGGTGCATTTACCTTTTGAGGTTTGGTTTATTTATTGTGGTAAAATTTTTGTTTGTTTGTTTGTTTTTTTTTTTTTTTGTGTGAATTTTGATGAGTGCATATACAAAAGTATGTGTAATGCTTATATAAAACGTGGAGTAAATTGCCATTTTAGTCCCTGAGTTTTGTCCAAATTTGTCATTTTAATCCAAATAGTTATTTTTTTGCCTCTGGGTTCCTGACTTTTACATTTTATTGCCATTTTGATCATTTTGTTTAACTCCATCCAAAAACCCAGTTTGTAACAAGGGTATTTTGGGGATTTCCTTAAAAAATGTTTTCAGCTGCCATTTTGATCCAATTCCAAAAAATTAAAAAAATTTCAAAAAATCAAAAAAATTAAAAAAACTCAAAAAAATCAAAAAATAAAAAAAATTCTAAAAAATCATAAAAATTCTAAAAAATTCAAAAAATCTAAAAATAAAAAAAGTTCTAAAAAATCATAAAATTCTAAAAAAATCCAAAAATCATTAAATGTTTCGGCACGAACCGTTTCGACCCGTACTGTTTCGAACCCGAACCGCTTCGAGCCGAACCGTTTCGACGCGAAGCGTTTCTACCCGTACCGTTTCGACGCGAACCGTTTCGAACCGAACCGTTTCGACCCGTACCGTATCGAAACGGTTCGCTTCGAAACGGTTCGGTTCGATACGGTACGGGTCAAAACGGTTCGGTTCGAAACGGTTCGCGTCGAAACGGTACGGGTCGAAACGCTACGGGTCGAAACGGTACGGTTCGAAACGGTACGGTTCGAAACGCTACGGGTCGAAACGGGACGGTTCGAAACGGTACGGGTCGAAACGCTTCACGTCGAAACGGTTCAGCTCGAAACGGTTCGGTTTGATACGGTACGGGTCGAAACGTTTCGGTTCGATACGGTACGGGTCGAAACGGTTCGGTTCGAAACGGTTCGCGTCGAAACGGTTCGGTTCGAAACGGTTCGGTCGAAACGGTACGGTTCGAAACGGTACGGGTCGAAACGCTTCGCGTCGAAACGCTTCGGGTTCGAAACGGTACCGGTCGAAACGGTTCGTGTCGAAACAGTCGAGCTCGAAACGGTTCGCGTCGAAACAGTTCGGTTCGATACGGTACGGGTCGAAATGGTACGGTTCGAAACGGTTCGCATCGAAACGGTACGGTTCGATACGGTATGGGTTCGAAACGGTTCGCGTCGAAACGTTCGGTTCGATACGGTACGGGTTGAAACGGTTCGGTTCGAAATGGTACGGGTTCGAAACGGTTCGCGTCGAAATGGTACGGGTCGAAACGGTTCGGTTCGATACGGTACGGGTCGAAACGGTTCGTGCCGAAACATTTAATGAGTTTTGGATTTTTTAGAATTTTTTTTTTATTTTTTCTAATTTTTATGATTTTTTAGAATTCGTTTATTTTTAGATTTTTTTGAATTTTTTAGAATTTTGATGATTTTTTAGATTTTTTTTATTTTTAGATTTATTTTTATTTTTTTATTATTTTTTTTATTTTTTTCGAATTTTTTTAGTTTTTTTGGAATTGGATCAAAATGGCAACTGAAAACATTTTTTAAGGAAATCCCCAAAATACCCCTGTTACAAACTGGGTTTTTGGATGGAGTTAGACAAAATGATTAAAGTGGCAACAAAATGTAAAAGTCAGGGACCCAGAGACAAAAAAAAAATTATTTGGACTAAAATGACAAATTTAGATAAAACTCAGGGACTAAAATGGCAATTTACTCTAAAACGTGTAATAAAGCGTTGTCTTGTTGGTGTTATTTAAGTAGGAGTGGTCACGTGAGTCTCACCCAATTTTATAATTTATTAGATAATCATTTTCAGTAATTAGTCAGAGGTGAGGATGTTGAGTTGGATGTGTGGACGCATGATGTTAGATCAGATAAGTAATGAGGTTTTTAGGGAAAGATTAGGAGTGACTAGTATATCGGATAAGATTAACGAGGGAGTTTGAGATGTTTGGGCGTGTGAAGCGGAGGCAAACGACGACACCAGTTAGAGTAGTGGAAACTCTTACTGTGGAGGGGAGGAGAGGAAGAGGCAGACCCAAACTGACATGAGATGAACAGATTAGGCATGATTTACTATAGTTGCATCTTTCTGAGGACATGGTCCAAGATAGGACTTCGTGGAGGCGTATGATTAGGGTTAAGAACTTCTAAAGGATATTGCAGTAAGGTCTTATGTGTATTTTAGGAACGCAGGTTTTTCTTATTCTTTAAGTGTCTTTACCGGTGATTGTCTTCTCGTGTTTATGCCCAAATGATGTATGCTATTATACATGATTTACATTATATTGTGTCACTCTGATCACTTTCTTGGTATTGGTGACTTCTTATTTCTATATTCTTTGACTTGGTGTGTTGGTATGTTGTTCGTTTTGGAACCGAGGGTCTCTCTGTAAGCAGCCTCGCTATCCCTAGGGATAGAGGCAAGGTCTGTCTACATCCCACCCTCCCCATACCCTATAAGTAGCTTGCTATTTGTGGGATTTACTGGGTATTGTTGTTGTTGTTGTACTATCATGATTGCAAAAGTCGTTAGGTGCTCTCTAGTCGGGTCAATTGGGGAGTTGAGAGTACCCAACCTAGGCGGAGAGTACTTTGGGAGTACTCGGACATGTTAAATTATACAGAAAATTAGTTTTCAGAAATTAAATATATGTCAAATAACATAAATTTACTAATATTTATTACAAAGTGAAAATGATATTCATTTTTTAATATTATAGGCATAAATAATATGTTTTATTTTTAAGTCAAACTTGGCCCGAGTTGACCTACTAGATCCGATTTTGGCCGAGGTTGACCACGTTTGATCGATTCCAGTAATTAGGCAGAGTTGAAGAAAGTCGCATCGGCAACCTACCTTGTAGCGACTACTCGGGGAGTACTCGGACTTGGAGACATTGTTTTACAACCATAATTACTATAACTAGACAAATATTTATTTCAAAACAATGTCGGGTTCGGGTTATGTTTTGGAAACATTAATGGGTTTGGAATCTGGTTGTGGTCCAGGAACAATATCAGGTATGGGTTATGTCAAAATCACTTACAAGACCGAAAATATTTTTTTTCGAAAACAACTTCGTTTTCATCAAAGTTTATATCGAAGTATTTGGAAAAGAAATTAAACGAGGCTGGGTATTTCGTCTTTTATCAAAGCTAATATGGATAAGTTATTTAAGAAAAAGTAAATTTTCTCTTAAATTAATATTACAAGATTGAAAAAAAAAATGGACAAGTGAAGCTCATAGATTGGTTAAATAAATTAATATGGATGAAAAAAAAACCCGCCCAAAGCCCCAACACCCGTGAGAGTAACCAATTTATGCCCACCATGCCCCGCTCACAAACCATGGGCGCAATGTTTCAAGAGCGTGATGCCTACGTGGTCAAGTCTCCCTCACGCTCACCCACGCATTACACATGGCCTAAAAGTAGGCTTAACCAATTTAAACGATGTATCAAATTACACAAATTCAAAACATAGCTAATGAAAAAAAAAACCGAACATCCTATATCTTTATACTTCAAGAATATTGTTTAATATAATACAAAATGAATAAAAATCTTTCATAGATTGATGTAGTTGTTCTAATAAATCATAAATCATAGTTATCATAACACAAGTAGGTGTTGTAAATAAGGTGTAAAACTAATATTTCACTACTCTCTTTGACTATATTTTTAGCACAAAGAACAAATGGTAAAACTACCTTTAATTAATTTCCGTGATCAATTCACATACTTTGTGTTAGATCCTCACCATTTCAAAACCATGCTGAGTCCAAAAGCAAAAGACTTCGGCATTAAAATTTTGAAACCTTTTTGAAATTTTCTTTCTCATTCTCCAACCAAACCTTGAAACTCTCAACTAGTTTTTTTTTGAACGGCCAACAGAAATTTTATTACTAAACTAGCAAGAAGCCAGACATCAAATATACAAAGAAACACCAAAAACCACCAGATACATAACAAAAATTCTCCAAACCAACTACATTACAAAACTAAAGTTTCTCCACTCACCCCAAGACCAATTAGAAGATTTTAGCCTGTTCTTGATCCACAAGTATGACATTGATTTAGATTCTTCTATCACCCTTGACATATTTGGATCAACCTGTCGGAAAATGACCTCGTTTCTCAACCTCCAAATACTCCAAATCACAACTTGAAAAATGGCATTGATGAGCTTCTTTTTCCTCTTCGAACCCGATACAGCGGAGCGAATATCCAACACATCCTTAAGACTAAACGTAATCAAAGGTGGGATTTTACACCATTGTGCAATCACAAGCCAAATCGCTTGCGAAAACTGACATGCCACAAACAAATGATCACTAGATTCGGGGTGTTCATTACACAACGGGTAACCTATACTCCCAACATCTACATTACGAGCCACCAATGCAGATTTAGTTGGCAACCGTTCCGACAAAGCTCGCCACGAGACAATACCCACTTTTTTCGGAACCAAGTTATTCCCGAAAAACAGAAAATCTGGAACGGACCTATTAAAGATTACCGCTGCATATTTGATGGCGGCCACCGAGAAGCCATAAGTTGGCTGCGGGTTTCCAAATCCAAATGTCTGGGCCGGCACGAGGATGAAACAGATTGAGAATGTCGAGGAGGTTTTGTAGCTCAAACACTTCATCATCACTGTTTAAATTTATTTTCCATAACCACATAAAACTGGCACCACTTGATTCCCAAACCACCCTTTGTGAAACTCTACACAGTTTATCAACTTCAAGAGCAAATAAAAGAGGGAACATAACATAAAGTGGCTGTGCACCAATCCAAAGATCCAACCAAAACAATGCATTTGAATCGGAACCCACATCACACCAAATAAGATCAGGAAGGTTTATTCCAACTAAATTAAGAGGTACCTGGACACTCACTATTTGCTTCCACGGATCGGGAATGGAGATTTTTGCTGGGATTGGAGACCATGACCTCTCATTATGATGAACCGACCATATGACTCTTCTCCAAAGACCATCTTTATCCGTTTTAAATCTCCACCACCATTTCGACAACATTGCCAAATTGGCGTCACGGAGTGAACCGAATCCAAGACCACCGTATTCGATAGGGGCGATAACTTTTTCCTATGTCATCCAACTCATATATGGGTTGTCATCCGATCCCCTCCAAAAGAAAGTTCTTCTAATCCTTTCCAACGCATCAATTACTTTCGCCGGAGCTTTATACAATGAGAAAAAATACGTTTGCAAAGAATTCAATACCGATTTAAGCAATGTGATTCTACCTACGTATGATAAACTTTTGGCCTTCCAAATTGACAACCGGGACTTAAATATATCAATAACCGACTTCCAGTTACGTATAAGATTCATATTTGCTCCCACGATTAATCCCAAATGCTTGAACGGAAATGATCCTTTTTTGCTATTCATACAATCCGCCATTAATTTAACCTCTTCATCATTTATCCCCACACCGAACATGGAACACTTTGCTAGGTTCACTTTTAAACCCGAAACCAAGGAAAAACATCTTAATATTTGGAACACCTCGAAATTTTGTGTCCAATAATGTGTTAACACGTGTCATAAGTTTACACGTGGCATTAAATATTAAATAAAGGACTAAAGTTGACAAACCTTGAAAGTATGTAAATTCGAGGGTTATAAATGTCGACGAAGGGTAAATATACTGTATAGTAACCCTAACTGATGCTCGTACCTTCAAACGAATAAATCATGGATCGTACAGAGCGAAACGCGGGAGAAAGTGAGAGATTTCAAGCTGCAGGGGTTAATTGTGTCAACATGTTTAATTGTTACCTCTGAATGACCCTTTGACGAACCCAAGGCTTTGTAACAGTAAAATACGCTCACTAGAATATGTAATATAAATTTCGCGGAGTTCCGTTTTAAAACGAGAAAGTTATGATCAAATTCGTATGAGAGGGATTAAAAGCGTCAACAATAAAAGTTAAGGTTTTTCGGATAGTAATTAAACTAACCGGGGACTTAACAGTGCGGGTAAAAGGCATGAGGCCCTTAACTGTAATTAATCAAGGGCCAAATCGCAAAGTTACCCCTTCAAAACCGAAAGGTCAGGTTAATCATGACAAAAGATTTGAAAATCTTGAAATCCAGGCCTCAGGCGGCCCGCCTGAGTGAAACAAGCAAGTTGAAGCGGGCCGCGAGCCACCTGTTGATACGGTTTCTGACATGAAGATTCAGGCGGCCCGCGTGCATGTAGCCTGAATCTAATGCGGGCCGCGTACGAGTCCCAAATGCAGAATTCTTGGACAGACTTGCTGTTTGAGGTTGTGAACGATCATTTGAGCAATTAATGAAGCATGGGCGCCCTCTACATGACCCCTAGCACCCAGGGCCACCTGCTGAACATCCATGATCCCTTGTAGGTTGATGTGTAATGATCTTAAGTCCAAATTTTCACTATAAAAGGCACTACATTGCATCAAAGTGAAACACACCTTAAATCTGCTCTCTTGACCATCTCTGGAGCTCTCAAGCACTTTTCTAACATCCTTAGTCGTGCACCAAACTTCTGTAAGTTGCCTAACCCTTTGGTGGTTTAGTTTTTTTGCTTAGTTTAGCTTAAAAGTCAATCCGTCGTAGTTAACGATTGACTTTGCGATAAATCACGAATGGTCCAGTGGTTTATCAAATCAAAGATAGTTATATGTTGGTAATCATGTGGGCTTTAAACCCCTAAAAGGGCACCCTCTGATTCCCACTTTAACTAGTTCAAATATCGAGTCAAACGTGCTTAGAAAAAGTCAACAGAAGTGTTATTTTGCGATTTCATGCATAATCTGTAATGTAGATGATATGTAACCTGTTTGGACACACATAAAACGTGATAATAAGTATATTAACTAGTCTAAGCTTGTTTGATCCGACCATTTATTGTTTTGACCCGGTTCGGAGCCGAAAGTCGCAAAAGCTTTGACTTTTGCTTTGACTCCAGTTCTGACCCGTTAAAGTATGATATAGATATGCCTTAGGACTCTCTTAGGACCAGGTTACATGACGGTATAACCCTCTGTGACCGGTCGTTGGTTGTCCGAGTCTTTTACACATTTCCGTTAAATGCTTAAAAGTTGACCGTAATGCCCTTTTTGATTTAAAACGAGAATTTCGGACATGTGAAAGAATCATAACCTTAGTTACTGATTTCTAAGCATGTCCCTAAAATTTCACGTCAATCCGAGGTCCAGAATAGGAGTTATGCTAAATAGCGCAAATTACGGAAACTTTAGTAATTAAATAGCGCAATTAGCATAACGCCTATCTAAACCCGGATTTCGACACCAAACTTTTACTCACTGATGTAAAATAATATTTTGGGGTTTTTAAAGATTTTTAATTATTTTTAACTTGCTCATAACCTGCGGTTATGGCAACGGTTTGGTAAATACCGAATATACCCTTTTCGGCCATAACTTGAGTTCTACAAGGTCTTTTGACCCGATTCCAGTTGCTACTGATTTTAATTAATAAATAAAGTATTTTAGACTTTATAAACTGTTCGGGAAACTCATATTTCTTGTAGAACTCTGAAACCTCTTTTATAATCTTTAAAAAGACCGAAATACCCCTACGGGGCATAATATGAACTTAAGCTCGTTACGGGCATTATGGAAGGTATCCTACTGATACCACAACCTCTTTAAAGCATATTGACTTAGGAAACCAGTGTAGGACTCTTACGGTTACCCGTTGCGCCTTTTGCGCGCACGGTTCGGCTTATGTAACTAGTTTGCATAAATTAGCCGAAACGGGTCAAACCATATTGTTTTGACCCCAAAATCCAGAGTATGATTATTATACCCGTATAAAACAAGTCTTCAAACTTGTTGGGTCAAAATCACATTCCATTCCTGGTTTTCGCCTTTCACACGATTAAACCGTATCTATCCTTTGAAACTGACCGGTCTAAGCTACGGCTAAATTAAAGACCCGTTAGGATTCTAATAGGTTAATTTAAACCTTCGTTCCAGATTAGGGGACCAGTAAAAGCTATCTGCAATTTATTTCAATTAAGGAATTATACTTGCAAAGGTAAATACTTTTAACTTATTTTCCGTTATACGGGCTTGGGTTACGGTATTTAAAATACCGCTTGGTCGGGCAATTGACCCCAACTCATTAGTAGTTGGGTATTATCAATGTGACCCGTTTAAAAATTTGTTTTGTTGCCTTTACGCCTTTGGGGGCTTAATGACCATGTCCCGGATATCCTTGGCAGCATTTTACGAAATGGCCACGACCTTGACATCCGGGTGTAGGCGTACACCCGGCATTATGTCCATAATTATAAAAGTATAACCGTTGGATTTCCCGCCACGGTTTTATGCTATGTGGTGTGTCTATTAAACTTTAACCCGGCATGACCCGGGCGACCGAACGCATAGTAAACATGTAATTCTTTACAATATTTTATTATAAATTATCCCAAGTTATAAAGAATTTGTGCGTTGAGCATTTAAACCAATTTTATTAAACATTTTACAAAAGTGTCAGTTGAATGTATTTACCAGTGTAAACTGACGTATTTTCCCAAAAAGATTAAAAGCAGGTACTAAACGTAATTGGCTGGCTGTGTCTCCTTAGCATCTTAAAGAGTCTCGCAAGCTTAAGGATGCCTTCGCCTGTTGAACAATACTTTTATTATTATTACTGATCCCCTGTGGATTTTATTTCAACAATGGTGATACTTTGATATTACAAATAAAGTTGAAATATATTTATCTTTATGCTTCCGCTGTGCATTCATATATTGTGTGGTTTGACTATATTGTTGCCAACTACGTCACGATAATCCTCTACCGGGCCCACCGGTGAGACACGTGGAAATCGGGGTGTGACAATATTCTACGGAGATTTAGAGCATTACCAAACGACCATCTACCAAAGAAAACGACATCGTCCGCATAGATGAAGTGTGAGAGGAGTGGACCATCATTCGTACACCTAAGACCTTCGAAAATGCCTTCGGACATAGCCTTTTTCATGATTCCTGTGAGAGCCTCCATAGCTATAACAAATAAGAAAGGTGACAACAGGTCCCCTTGACGTAGTCCACGAGAGTACTTGAATTCCATAGTTGGTGACCCATTCACCAGTACCGAGGCCCTTGCCGAAATAAGAGTAGCCATAATCCATTTCCGCCACTTAACCGGGAAGTTCATTTGTAACATCACAGATTCTAAGAAGTTCCAGTTTAACGAATCATAAGCTTTATTAATATCAACTTTAAATATCATACCCGATTTTTTCGCCTTTTTCATCCACGCTATTGCTTCATTCAGAATTAGAGGACCATCCGTGATATTTCTCCAAGCCAAAAAAGTTGATTGTTCTTCCGAAACCAGCCTCCCAAAAACCGTTTTTAGCCGATTAACCAACACTTTAGAAATTGCTTTATTAATAACATCGATCAAACTGATAGGACGAAAGTCCGAAGGGGTAGACAGGTCTTTAACTTTTGGAATTAAAGCCAAAAAAGAGGAGGTACATCATCTACTAATAGACCCTTTGGTGAAGAAATCCTGAAAAATCTTGATAAAATCATTTTGAAAAAGGTCCCAATTCCTCTTGATGAACTTAAAATTAAAACCGTCCGGGCCCGGAGCACGATCCCCCAAGCAATCCCAAATTGCTTTCTTAATTTCCAGATTAGAGAACGGTGTAACCAATGTATCAGCTTCGGATTCTATGAGAGTAGCCAGATTATGGCAACTAATGGAAGGTCTTGAAGACATCGGCTCCACAAACTGGTTTGAAAAGAACTCTAAAAAATTTTCTTTGATCTCCACCGGACTAGTCACCCAAACTCCATCAATGACGAGCCCGTTGACACGATTATTACTAATATTAGAGTTAATAATGTTGTGGTAATAGGCTGAATTTTCATCACCTTCGATGGCCCACCTAGCACGAGATTTCTGTCTTGCATCCATTTGTTTCCGGCGATCCAACCCCAAAACAACATTGATATAATCGGCTCTTTCACTCAGTTCTTCATCGCCCAAAGCCCTCTCATCAGCAAGATTTTCAAGATGTTGGATCCTGTTCTTTTTTTCCACATAAACACCATCAGTGCGATCTCGCTCCCATTTAAGCCAAACCTTGATATTGTTTTTAAGCCATCTCAACTTAAATGATAAAGCCACATCTGCTGGACCATTAAAAGTGAAATTGTGACATATTTGATGTACCAAAAAACCCGGAAGCTCCAACCATGAATTAAAGCATCTAAACGGTATATGCCCGAAATCCGTTGGTGTTGTAGATAGTAATACTGGTCTACGGTCCGAAGCCTCCCGAGTAAGTACCTGAACTGAAGCTGTTGGCCATCTCTCCATAAAGCCGAGACATACAAGATATCAGTCCAACTTGCTCAACTTATCCCCGCGATCGGAGATATAGGTAAACTTACCACCCCCCATATTGTATTCACAAAGACCCGCAGACAAGATAAAATGATTGAAAGCTTCCGCATTTGCTGCTACAAATTCCGAATTACATCTCTTCGATTCATCTCTAACGTCGTTAAAATCGCCCATTAGTACCCACAGACCTTGCATGTAATTTTTAATTTCCACCAGACTTGCCCAAATACTTCTACGAACACCAGCATCATTAGACGCATAAACATTGACCAAATTAATACGAGTTCCTGATTCACACATAAAGCCCGATAGAATTAGGTAGAATCTATTTTTTACCACATTGTCGCAAGAAAACACAGCCGGGTTCCAAAGGCAAGCCAGGTCCCCGGATCGACCCTCTGCATTCACCAGTTCCAATTTGTATACTGACCGCCCCCAAAAACAATTAAACATGAATTTCACTGAATCATCCACTTTGGTTTCTTGGATAGCTAAAAAGTGTACACCGTAAGTCGTCTTCAAACCCCAACCCAATCACCTTTACAGGAGTCCCGTACACCCCCTAAGATTGATAGATAGAAAATTCATGGGACACAAATTTGGGCACCTTCATCGAGAATACTGACCTTAGTAGCTTCCTGGAAACCATTCAAATTGATACCGATCTTCGATCCAACCGAAACCGTTGCAAGAATTTCCTCCCTAATACTATTAGCATCAAAAGCCGCTCCTCCCCGATTAACCATACTCTGATCCTCAGGCTGAATTGTATCCGAGATTTGCTGCTGAACATCCACCTGCGGCAACTTCAACCCAGGGTTATCCCTGTCTACCGATCTCCTTGTCTCAGAAATCCTTGGAGATGACACAGGACGATTAAGGTCAAAAGATGACTCCCCAGGCTCAAAATCATGATTTAAATTCCTCATGGGTGGGCCTTGCATAGACCCAGATGATGGTGGGCTTCGAACTTCTCTGGATCGTTTACCAAGCCCAAATGCAGGAGATGAGCCCACAACATTGTGATTATTCAAGAAAGCATTATCTCTCTCCTCCAGAATTTGTGGACCGCAACCAGACAAGTCAGCCACCACATTATCATTCCCCATGTAATTATTATCCTCATGCATTGAATCATCCCCATGCAACTCTTGTAGTACCGAAACAGGATCACGAACAGACCCACCTGCCTTAGGCAACTTCTCCTATTCTGACTGTTCATTTTCTCCCGGAAAAGCTTTCTCCGGTGACTTCCAATCATCCGTCTTGGGATGACTCTCCGCTTCCGGATCCGGCTAAGGCATCGCCGGCGACGAACATTCACCATCCTCTAGTTCATCCTCCTTCATTTTTTTTCTACCTCATCTTCCTCGTCCATCACATTCTCCCCTTCATTCTCGCCATCAAATGAACCACCGTCTGATTCTTCCACGTTATTACCATTATCACCGTTCAGTGACAGTATACTTTCCATATCAGGTTTCCAACCAGAAATATCCTCCGATACCCAGATAATGAAACTTCTATTCTTCCATTTTTAAACCACCGATTCGTCTATCCGTCTACCGTGAGGGGCCAGGACAAGAACCGAACCCTCCGAGTTATCCGAATCCACCCATGAAAAGGATGAACCTTCGATAATCGATCCGAATAGGCCCCCGATCTGGTCAAAAATCAGATTATCTCTAAGAAGCACAGGAGTACCGGTGATCCGGAGATTGACAATACGCTCCATTGGAAGAACTTCACCACTCCAGACATGGAACCTACTGAAAACATTATTCAGGCATTCTGAGTGATCATTCAGTGTGTTCCTAACCATGCCTAGATCTCCAAGGGTTAGCAAAACACTCAATACTCCAATGCATGATAAACTGAAATTCTCTATTCCCCCATTATTCAGCAGATAATTCAGTCTATACAGAGTCTTTAAATCTTTAACAACTCCATGAATAGACCGACCCACACAGTGCAACGGGTATTTTAAGCCTTTACTGTCCATCGTAATAGTCTTCGATCCCATGTTGTTGACCTGGTTATCCTTATGAAACAAGCTAGCATACGAGACACCTTCCTTAACCACTCCTTCTCCAGATGTGTCCCTATAACACTGCGGCTTTTCCTGCATATTGTCCTTCTGCCTCCACATTTTCTCACCCATGACCTTCGAAGTATAAATGAACTGCTTGTGGTTTTTGTCATATTTTGCTAGAGAAACTGACACTTTAGCTTCCAATATTTTAACTGTGTTCATCGCCACTAGGGATAGGTTTACATTCTCCACACCCACGTAACGAATAAAACCAAAGCAATTCCCACGTTTATCTTTCTTTCTTGCTACGTATGCATCCGAAACAAAACCAAATTCCTGAAAAGCCCGCCATAGTATCATCTTTGTTGTACGTTCCAGAAGATTTTGCACAAGGAAGGTAATCTCTATCCCATTTCATCGGCCTTTCCTATTTTTCTAGTAGTTAACATCCGTCCACGGTCCACCATCATCATACCCATCTACCCCCCACTCGTACCACCGTCCATCGAGAAGACAACAGGACCCACCCGGCCAAGAGAAAACCCTACGAAAGGTTAATCGGATTCGAACCTGCCTAGCTGAACTTTATATAATAGCCGCGACTGGTATCAGACCAACTAAGCAATCAAGGAGAGATTCCGGCAAGGTAGGCAAACCAACAAAATGAAAGACACAAGAAACGTGAATCCGAGCCCGGAGGTGAATGGAAGAAACAGATCGGCCGGGATAGGGATAGAGGTCAAGTCGGATGGAGGCGGCCTCACTCACTGTACTAACAGATCCTTCTTCATCGAGCCATCGGCGGTCGGAGATGAAGAGACGCTCAGAGAGAGAAAGTTTTTATTTTATTACAGTTATTATGAAATTCTCAACTAGTTGAAACAGAATTTCTTACCGAGTCCAAAATTTTTATAATATTATATTATTATAACGTAAATATTGACTTCCTAATATTTATCAACAAATTAATAGCGACACAAAACATATAAATTTATGACAATCATATAATCTTAATACGGAATAAAATTGAGTCAAGTTAATATTGCAACATTAAACCCAATTTGTGTAAAACAGTTGGAACGAATAAATGTGTTAATATGTGACACAAATCAATTTCTTAATCAAGGTTATTTTTGTTGGATATCAAAGAAACACTCGAACTCACAAACACAATAAACCACAGTTGATACGAATGAAATTGGATATTAGAAGTAATATCTTGGTGATCTCTATTGTTGCAAGAGATTATCAAAGAAACACTCGAACTCACAAACACAATGAACCACAATTGACACGAATGAAATTGGATATTAGAAGTAATATCTTGGTGATCTCTATTGTTGCAAGAGATTCAATATATATACATTTTAAGAAGACAGTTGGGATTTTGGCGGAAATAATTGCCAACGGCGACTAACCGTCGTCACCGTTCAACCATAGTAACAAATATAATTAACATAAATTATCCTAATTAACAAATAATACCTACATTTATAATTAAGTTTATAATCCAATACACTCCCCTAAACTTAATTAGGTAGAGTGTGTCGTTTCTTGGTGCGATTCAACACCGATAGGTTAGCTTTCTCGACTGCTTTTGCTACCCTTTTGAAATCGAAGATTCTTTTCATCACTTTCTTTATGCCGCACCAATCAGAACCCAACATAGTCTTTCATATCTAGTTTAGGATCAATGCGGTCATCTTCTCCATTCATGGCTACCGAGTTTGTATCATCATTTGAAACTGCTGAAGTAGACTTGGCCTTGACATAGTTGTATTCCAAAACGTCAATGTACTCAACATATATGACCCTCATGACATGCCATTCATCCCAATTAAAACCTAAATCTTTTGCAATCAATGCCCAAGTGTTTTGTTCGGTGACATTTTCCTGACCACCTTCACGTTTAACCACTAAGTAGAGATCAAGTAAATCAATGAAACGACCATAATCTACTTTCAGTGGAATCGGTCTTCTATCGGGTATTATCGAATATGTATATAATAACCAAATGACCATATCATAGAATTTTTCTCTTAATTCAAATTTGTACTTGCATATAAAACATACATCATCTAGCAGATCTGTAGAAAACGATGACATCAACACCGAACAACAAAAATAGCGACAAAACAAGTGATCAAAATCTTATAAGTTTAATCCAAACCAAAAAAACCATACCAAACCCTAGATCTTACACTATGTAAGATCTGAATGTACAAATCACAATACATGATCGACCGATAAAAGTTTATCAGTTGATCACACAACAAAGAAGAACAAGAATCCAAGATCTCAACAGATCTAACAAGATATGAACAAGAGATAATATAGAGAAAATTGTGAGGTGATGATCCCAACAAATGAAACCAAATATAACAACTATAAAGTTGTTATAACAACTTTACAACAACACTATGCAACATGAATTAAACCTTATGACTTTTAACATTTTTAACATGTCCCCATAATTCATGTGGCAAACATATCAAACAAACCCAAGGTTTGACACAACACTTCATGTTGAGTTGTATTCAACCCGTTGTAAACACCTCTACAACCTGAGTTTCAGTTGCAACTTTCTCAGGTTCAATTATACCATTGTAATTTTTTCCCTCAAAAAATGCAAATCACTTTCAAAGTGTTTTGTTCTTTCATGAAAAACAGGGTTCAAAGAAATAGCGATTGCAGACTTCCTATCACAAAATAGCTTAACTAGCAAACTGCATTTTATGTTTAACTCTTGTAACACATTTAAAATCCATATAATCTCACAGGTGGTTGAGCACATTGTCATGTATTCAGCCTCAACAGTAGATGTTGTCACTATGCTTTCCTTTTTACTTTTCCAAAAGGCCAATATGTCTCCTAAAAATATTCCAAACCCAACAACAGATGGTTTTGGTGAAAAATTAACAAAGCAGATTTAACAACGAAAATAAGATAGTGAGGTAAGGTGCTTGTTAAAACGACGGGTTTGATATTAAGGATCCTAGGTGAACAGTCAGGATCCTCAGTTAGTAGAACAGTTTATAAGGTAAAATGTGACGAATGTAAGATGAATTCGATGAATACAACGAATTTATCATGGGGAAAAAGCTCTTGATCCTCTCCTTGAAGATGATCTCCGATACAAAAAAACCCCAGGAGCTGGAAACTACTCAGCCCCAATTCTATTAATATCGAAAATGGTTACAATGATGAGGCTAGATCGATCAAACTAGGTGTTACAACTGATAACCGTGCTTGTGAACAAGTGTAGAGTGTATGAAGTGTGTGAATTGTGAGTTTAAAATAATCCGATCAAGCCTTTTTATAGTACAAGTCGAAAATGAATCCTAACTAAAATTCTGAGAAATCTAGGATCTTGAAGAGAACAAGTCAGTGAGCGTTGGTAGCTCCCAACTTTATTTCCACACATTTTCTTGAGCTACCTTTGCGATCATTCGGGACAAGTAATCGATTAGTAAAAATAGCGCTCAGGATCCTCAGTTCCGTCATGATCCTATTTCATGTTCCAGATGTCAGGATCCTATGTCAGGATCCTACCTGAGACTTACAGAACTCAAGATTCTAATCATAAAAATTCTACCCCAAACAATTGCCCCCCAATTTACATATGTGGATTACAGTGAAATTTCAAATTTCTAAGTTATCTCGTGGCTGAGAATAGAGATAAGAACCTTGACCCTTTTACCTTTATGATTTGATCGCTGCCAATCCCTTTATAACCTCCATGCCTACATTTACTCCTCAGTCATTATAATCACAGAAGTTAAAGGAGTTAAGGTCAGTTTTCTCTTTTTTCCTCTTTAATTTTATCTTCATCTTCTCCGGCGAATTTTGTATAAAAAAAATAAATATTCGATCATCGGACGTCCCGGAGTTCATCGACCAAAAGATTCTTGCACCTTCTACAGAGGAACTCTGCAATGTTGACGAACAATGCATCAGGCATTTGGTTACCTCGGAAATCCTTCTGGAAAATACCGTTGTCCGTGTAACACCCCAAAACCGGGTTTGGTAAATTAAAACCCGGTTGGTAAAAAGAAAAGAGTTTTAATCCCTCACATAATCAAAATGAAACTAGAGGGACCAAAACCGTTAAGTGGGGAAACATGAAATTATAAAAATAAAATTAAAACACCACACACACACACATAGTGTGTGTGTGTGTGTCGATGGTCAGGAAGGAGAAAAGGGGTTCAACCCTAGTTTCACAAAAATCATCAAATTGAGAAGGAAATTCAGCTCGGATCTAATGCATGTACATGAATTCATGATCATCTAGCCCTATAAATCACTTGGTAAGTTGTAATTTATGATTTGGTAATTTCGTATGAAGTGGGTTATGATGGAGTCACGAATTAGTATGAATTGGGTCTGAATATATGTTATAAGCATCATATAGAACATGAATTATACAAGATTTTGATGTCATTTGATGCTTTGACATAAAACCCACTTGTAGTGGTAAGGATGGTGATATGAATGAATTATCCATGTTCAATTCTTGTGTAATTTTGATGTATGATGTGGTATATGATGAATTCTTGTTAGATAAATTGAGCATGATATGAGTTACTTGATGTTTAGTGGTGTTGATGAATGAAATCATGAAGTTGGAAGTGAGGCATGAAATACTAGTACATTATGCTTAGATAGTGGTATGCACACCAAGTGTTTGATGAAATGTCTAGGTGAGATTTCTAGATGAGATTGAATGCATGTAATGGATGAAAATGTATAATATTTGGATGTTATGTAGTTGGTTATAATTGAACATGAGAAATATATTTTAGATGAAATACATGTATGATTTTTGGTTGGTTATATGATTTGGTAAAAGGTGTGCATTAGAAGGTTGTACTCTAGGCTGAAGTGGTATGATGTTCACCATACGTTTGAATAATTTCTTAATTGAAATCATGGAGTAAATGTACACTAAATGTGAAGCATATGAGATTTGTATAAAGGAGTAATATTGGAACGATATTGGTTTAGCTAATATGTGTTATAGTGTTAGTTGTAGAGACATGAAAATGCTAGTATGAATGAAATGTATTACATATATGTGTGTGTAAGTAATTATATGCGCGTACGTGTGTCCTAGAACATGAGTATGAAATGCATATAGTGTTATTAGTATGGTTAACTTTATCAACGTAACCGTATCGTTATAAGGATGAGAATTTGCACATTTAATAGTTGACTTTCTAGAAAGTCAACGAATGTGAGAATAGTATGGTAGGCTTCCTAACACGAATATAAGACTTGAGAACTCATACGGTACATGTTATATCATTATGTGTTGTGTATGATGACATGTAGAATTATACGAGCTTGAAAAGATGTGATTGTTGATCTATGCCTTATGTTGTTAAAAATTTGATTAATGAAAGTCTAATGTAAGGTATGAATTAGAAATGATGGATGATATGTATGAGTTTGTATGCTAACAAAGAATATGGATGTGGTGACATGAAAGGATAGGAACTACATTAACACGTACTCAAGCATGGAAGGCTAACAGGTCAAGATGAGGCAAGGAAGCGGCTACGAACACGGATGCACAATGTAAGTGATTTCCGGAATCACTTCTTAATTTGTTAAGTAAGGTTACGTTCTAGTTAATTAGCATAATGGTTGAGACAAATAATGGATGGGTGGTATGAAACCAACGATTTTGCTAAGTAGATGTAATGGGTCAAAATGAGGTCTTGATGTTATGATGAAACGAAGAATAAGAAGTGTCTACGGAATGGTAACCGGGTGACGGGTAGGATTGGGCATAAGCACGTTAATGGGTGAGTGGAAGTGCGGATAATGTAAAGGTTTTATAGCTATAATGTTCTTGTAAGTTCTGGGCTAAATCGAATGTGTTGCTGAAGAAAATATGAACGGGTCAAACAAGTCATAAATGAATAATAAGTCGATAGTTCACAAGTTAAGAATTTCCTTAATTCGGATATGGGATTTCAAGTCCACTTGGTAGAATGCGAATTTACAAGCATGTAGGAAGAAACGGGAGGTTAAACGGGTAAACGGTTCAAAAGATACGCACGTTTTAGTGCGTTCGGACGACGAAACGAATCTGCAGAAAACTGCAGATTCTAGAGGGCGTCGCCGACGGGTGGGGGGCCGTCGCCGACGGGCAAGGGAAAAACCATTTTTGTGCTGACGGGTTAATTTCCTGTCTACGGGTTTTTGGGCTACGGGCAAATGCAAGGCCCGTCGCCGACGGCCCTAGGGGCGTCGGCGACGGCCTTCCCAAGTCCCAGAAGCTGAAACTTCGTTATTTAAGTTAATTGACGTACCGTGGGCTTCGGTTTGATATCCGTGGACTACGGCGGACTTTCCAAACATGATTTTGATGGTTCTTAAATGTTGATAGGCCAAAAAGTTAAGACTAAGACCCATATTAATAACATATGATTATGTAAGAGGTACGTGTGATCTAGTACATGATCGTTAAAGTATGTGCGTATGTATAAAGATAGGTATAAGTATATGCATGTGTGTAAAGATCGCGGGGAGGTATGTTCATATGTAGATGTGTATGTATGCATGCAAGTAGAGACATGAATGTAGGTACGTATGTAGAAGTGTATAGATTTGTACGAGAATATGCACGTATGTAACAATGTAGGAAGGGTATGTATGTGTGTAGATGTGTATATACGTATGTATAAAGGCATGTATAGAATATGCTTGTATGTTAAGATGTAGGAGAGATATGTTCGTATGTAGATGTGTATGTATGCATGTGTGTAGAGATGTACGAATGTAAGTGCGTATGTGGAAGTGTATGTATGTATATATGTGGAAGTATAGAAATGTGTGTGCGTATGCAAATGTGTATTAGTGTATGTATAGGAGTACGTGTGATCGTAGACATGATCGTAGGAACGCATGAAAGTAGGTACATGTGTAGAAATATATTGGTGAATATATGAAGATACGAATGAATGCAGGCATATATGTTTTGAGGTATGGGGGTATGCGCGGGTACATGTAAGTATGTATGTACGTATGATGTGTGTGTGTAGTATGTGACCAAAAGTGCACGTACGGATGTGCGTAGGTACGATGTAGTATTAATTGTACATGAGGGAATGGGGCTAGTATATATGTGTACATAGCCTTAATATGTTTGAGCACTAAGTTACTAATCATGTGCCTTGAGAATGAAATGAGATTTTCAGGTATGCTATGGCAGTCCATCGTGAAGTTTTGAGGAATTGGAATGCAAGATTGTACTCGGAAGGATAATCGAAAAGTCTTGCACACATAGAAAGATTGCGGCGTGGTCAATTAATTATGTATGATAGATTATGAATGTAGATTATCAAATTTTAATGATGTGCATGTTTGTGGTGAATGTAGGTTACACGGTCTATCGTCGGTTCAAAGCATTGGAGGATTGAAGATCGAGTCAAGGGCAAAAATTGTACGGGAAGTGTAGTCACGTAGCTCAAACGCGTATATGTAATTGATGTGAAAATTTAGAACGAACGATGTAAACTCTTTAATTAACTTTAAAAATTTCTAGTAACGAACCCCAAGTATGATACATGACTAAGATAGAAAGAAATTTTAAAGGCACAAATTTTCCGCTGCGTCATTTTAAGGTATTACGTTTTAGGGCGTTACAGTCCGTCCTTTCGATCCCACAACCAAAGCCGATTTCAGTTCCGAAAAATGGGTTTGTTTCCCATTCTACCCTTTCTTGATAGGTTTCACCTTCCCCTTCTCTCCTCTTGTCAATGAGTTCTTTAATGGTTATTCGAAACCGAACCGAAATTTTCGGTTATTAAAAATCCGAAAACCAAACTGTCGGTTTTTGTTCCGGTTTGATTTCTTCGATTATTTCAGTTACGGTGTGGTTTGTTGCTAACCCCTAGGAAACATATTAATACATGCCATACTGGTGACTGTTATAGTTGGCGTAAAACTTAGTCACTTTTACTTTTACGTTATTAGATTAAGGATCCATATGCACACATGTTATAATTGGGGTCCTAATAATCTCACACCCTAAAATCTTAGTTTCACACCCTTTATATGGATCTTATAACGTTATACGGCCCGTATAGAATAATTTGACATAACAAATATTGGGCCGTATAATTTTATACGGCTCGTATACATGTAGAACATATTAGGCCGTATAGCATTCTATACGGGCCGTATAACATTATATGAGGTTTGTGTCGTATAACATTATATGGGTCGTATAACATTCTATATGAGTCATATAATGTTATACGGCCCGTATAACTCTATACAAGCCGTATACATGTAGAGGTGTGAAAATAAGATTTTATGGGTATAGGAATAGTGAGACACTATAATTGTGATGAACTTTTTACGTAAAAATGATTACTTTTGATAGAAGACATATTTTTTTGGATGTACTATGAATTGTCATGAAGTCACGCACAAGTTGGTGACCACACTAATACTCTATTATGGTGTCACACTATTAATAGATAGGAATGGCCCATCTTCTCTACTAATATTTCTTAAACTGTATTTAAATAATGTAAATTTTTATTAAATAATTGCAATGCCATGTAGCATATAGCGAAAGGCATTGATTAAACTACTTCTTAACATTTATTTTCAAATCATTTATCCAATTTACATCTCTCACATCTTATGATGGTAATTGAGAGATCACTTAAAATGATACCCAAAATATAAATGGTATGTGATGAAACAATGGTTAACCGGGTAGGGTTAACTCACTGGTCTCGTCAAGAAGGGTTAATCCCTTCCTCTCGAGGATCACTGGCTGGATCACCGGTGGGTTGATCTCCTGCACAAGGAAACAAGCCGTGACTCGCAACAAGGAGGATGGGGTGGGGGGTGCTCCTTGTTACCACTCTCCGGCGTGAGAATCAGTAGTTTGCTTGGGAAGCAAAGTAAGATAGTAGTAGTAGTGAGAGAGTTGTGAAGAGATACCTCAAACCTGGTTTGGGGTTGGTATTTATAGCCGAGGAGTGAAGGAGGAGGTGGATGGATAGACTGACGGCATGCTGCACCTTTGCAGGTGTGTCAGACATGTCGGCCGGGGAGACGACGCCACGTCAGTCTGTTGCTTACGTAGACCTGACAGGTGACTGCCATTGGTTCCACTTGTCCTGTGGTGTCAGTCCCACTTGTTGAGCGTATAGGATGCGGTGCTAGCCGCATCGCTACCTGCGGTAACATCTGATGTTATCGCGTCTCTTGCTTGTGATCAAGAAATACGCGAGATGCGGTGCTGGCCGCATCGTCGCCTGTGGTGACTGTTGCTGTTATCCAGCTTCCTTGTATTGATAGAAGTGTTCACTGGACGCGGTGCGAGGCCGCATCGCTGTGAATACTTCCGTTTTCATACATCAGATGTGATGCTATGTCGCATCACTCTACGGTTCTCATGTTCCAGGTAAGTCCTCCTTCATCACTAGATAGATTGGATTCAACCCTTGTGTCGACGCGTTCTCGCATGGGCACAAGTAGGTTGTTGGCTGGTGGGGGTTTTGATAAGGGTAATGGTCACTCGCGGTCGATGCTGACGCGAGATCTGGGACCATACCCCTTCAAGTCCCCCAGTCTAGTGTTGCTGCCACATGCAAGTTGTATGTGGGAGGAGTACTGGACTATGGTGTTTAGAAGGTAGTTTGGAGTCTGGAGAAGATCCTAGACCATGTGGATGGTCTTCTCTGTTTGTAAATCAAGCTGGAGGTCTGGAAGGGTCATTTGACGCCTCTTCCGTACTGGTGAAAATATTTCGTCTGATGCGAAATTCTCAGCCTTTGGCTGGTTGCCACCTGTTGGTGTGCCGAACCAACTGTGGGAATTAGTTGGAGGAAGTGTACAAACTTCGAACCAATCTTTGAGATGGTGGTTGAAGGTGTGCACAAACTTCGAACCAACCTTTGAGGTGGTGAATGAAGAAGAGAGCATGCTGTTCCCATGATTGGATATCTAATGATGATTTCTTTCGTGGGGTGTTCATGTTCTTCCCATTAGTTCTCAAGTAACCGCACGTCCTTTGCGGTTACCTCGTTGCTTGACATTGTTGGCCACGGTTGTGGGAACAACGTTGGGTACTTGCGTCATTGTTGGCCATGTTTGGTCGAACAATGTGATTCTGGATAACGGTCAAATAAACATGATCATAGGCATGGTAATGCCTACCATTGTTTATTCTATCCAACTTACAAGTAGGGTAACAAAGTCATAAGCAGACTTGTTACCGTTTGTTCGATCGCTTGTTGTTCGACAAGGGCTCGTATGATAATTGGGGATCTCGTCCGCATCTCTTCCTTAGGCACCTTCCTTCACGCTCCAATACCGAGGAGTTTTTCTTGAAGTAGTTTCATTCCTCGATGTGGAGTTAGTTGTGGCTCTTCCGTAGCAACCATTTGCGGAAGCTATGGTTATGTCCGCAGCGACTCATGAGTGTCTGCGGTTTTGCATTCCCATATTCGCTCGAAACGGGTGTGTTGCTCGGATGTAGCTCTTGAAGGTTCAGGAGTCAGGGTTGCTGATGTGCGCACGCGTACATTCCCTTCCTTCTTCTTGTTAAAGAAGGGGTTCATGCACCCTCTGTGGTTGTGAAGAGAATGAAGGCAATGCGGTGTACCTGTTTCTGAGATGCGGTTCCGTCCAAAGAACAACGCTGGTTCTGAGTATCTGACACACCTGAACGGGCTCGTGTGTGTCATTTCCGCATATTCCACGTGTGCTCGTGGGTAGTGCGGACAGGTATTATACCCCCTTATAGTGTGGAGATATATATTTTTGCATATTTTTAGGGGTATGTAAAAAAACGACATGCGGTATGGGTTATGGTGCGGTATACCAGAGAAACCGCATGCCGCTTGTAATTGGATAAGGTAGTCGCTTTTTGTTGCATACGTGGCTGATCTCACGTGTGAGTTGGTGGAAGTTGGTGAGATTTTTCTGGCATGTGCTGAAATGAAAGGACGTTTGCACTGCCCGAGGCATTAAATGCACTGTAGCAAGGAGTGTAAACGTCTCCTATGTCAGGCGCGTGGGCGGCCACGCGCGCGTGATAACCGGCAGCGGAAACGGCGCTTGACACGTGGTGTCGCGCAATTCGTTCTTTTTGAACGTGATGATTCGTTTTCTCCCTCCTCATTAATTGCGATGGGTATATAAGGGGAAACCGTTCGTGGTTTCCCCTCACTTGCTCGAAATTTCAAAAAATTTGCCGGTGAGGGAAACTTTTTCTTTGTCTTCTCCGACGATCTTTCTTGAACTTCTGGCGAGGTTTTCTGAGTTTGTTGTGTTCATCTTTTATTTTCTTGATGGCTGAACCATCAAATCCACACAATGTGGAGGGTGAAAACCCTGAACAACCGGTAGTGGATACTGATGAAGATGACGAGGACGACGTGGATGTTGCCGGTGGTGGCTTACCGGTGTTGAAGTGGTCGAAGGGTGGTTTCAAAACCCTGATAACCACCGTTCAGATGGCCGACGAGTGGGATGCTACTTACCCACAAGAGGGGGATACCGGTGCCAATGCTCCGGCCGGTTATATTACTTTGTGGGCTGATTTTTTCAACGACGGCAAACTTAGGTTGCCGGTGACGGTGTTCGTTGCGGAGGTGTTGGAGTACTATCATCTCCATATCTCCCAACTTAGTCCCTTTGGCATGTTCCGAATCAGGAACTTTGAATATACTTTCCGTGCCCATGGCTTGCCCATTACTGTTGAAAATTTCCGGCGATTCTACCAGTTGACGGTGAACACTGGTTTTTTCTCTTTTACTCAACGGCATGGGAGCTTGAAGTTGATGACGCCTCCTAAGGGTGTGACAGGCTGGAAGAAGAAATTCTTCTATGTTAAAGCCTGTGCGGTCTATGCCAACATGTCTTTCAGGAATGTCAACGTTGGAGTTTCTGATGAATATATTCCCGTTGCCACCGCAAAGACTGTGGATTGGTTCTCTAGGCTGCGGCCTATTAAACTCAAGAAGTTGGATAACAATCAGCTGTGGGTGTTGCGGATGATGCTCACTAGGCCGGATAGGAAGGCAAGGCCCGTTTTGCGGGAAAAGAGTGGTGGTAAGTTTGTTACTCTTTGTTGTTTTCCTTACTTCCTAGTCCTTGTAGTAACATGCATGCATGTGTTGTATCAGTGGATGCGGTTGGCTTGTGGAGAATGTTCGAGCCCGATTTCGAGGGCCGGGTTGAGCTTATTGCGGTTGAGTTGAAGGAAGGCTTCAACCTTGAAATTCTTAGCAACTTCCGCGTACCGACGCGCGCAATGCTGAATGCCCCTGTGCCGGGAGACACAAGAGGTATTTCGTAAGTTGCATCTGTTTTCCAGTGTATCTTGTTAACTGGTTTTCTTGACTGTTTCAATGCAGCTATCCTTGCGGATTTGGGGAAGTTTGAGAAGCGCATCCCCAAAAAGTATGCGGAGAAGAAACCGGTGAAGAAAACCGCGCGGGGTCGTGACAAGGGGAGGGCTGAAGGCTCAGTTGCCCCTTCTTCAGTGTCTGAAGCCGCAGGTACCTATCGATCTTGTTATCGCGGATATACCGATTATGTGGTAGTATCTGACACCCTTGAGGGTTTGGGTGTTATAGGTAGTGGTGCGGCTGCGGGTGGTACTGCTGCGGGTCCCCCCGTTGTTGGTGAGAAAAGAGGACCAGAGCAGAAGGCTGCTGGTGGTGGTGAACCAAAGCGTCGGAGACTGCAGTCCAAAAGGGCTACTCCGGCGCAAAAGAAACCTGCGGTTGCTGCTGGTAAGTATATCTTTTTTCATTGTTTTGTATGTACAATGTGTTGGATTAACAATTGTTGCTCTTTGTGTTGCAGAATCCCAAGATGCAGGTTTTTCTTTTTTTGACTTCCCTTCGTCTCCTTTGCATACCGCTGCTGCGGGTGCGGAGGTGCCGAAGGAACCTGTTGTGCCCAAGGAGCCTGCGGCACCTTTTGTTGGGCCGGTTCGCGATCCCACCGTGGAGAAGACGGTGGAAAAGACTGCTGCCCAGATTTTCGATACTGTGGATTCCTCTGACAATCTGATCTCTCCTAATGAGGGTGATGGATTGGACTTGAGGTTTTCAGATGCTGGTAAGCAGAAGTCTGATGCTGAGCTGCGGCAGCATGATGCTGAGCCGCCTAAATCTTCCGCTGATGAGAAGGCTGCTGGTTCTACTTCTGGTGGTGCGGGTTCCGATGAGTCTCCCATTCAGCCTGTGGAGTCTGAATTGGAGTACTATTACCGCACCTGCACGCAAGATCGCGGTACCGCGTATCATCGACCCCCCTGGACTGTTATGCAGGGGGGTGATGTTTCTAACGATCCTTCCGCGTGTAGAGAGATTCTGGGTGGTTTGGGTACCCCCTTTGAAGTTGAACAGGCCCGTGCCGCGCCTCGTGAGCTGCGCATCAACCAGCTCTCTTCAATGTTAGTAGGAACTTCCATTGTGGCGAATGCCATTTTGGAAGATTACAAGGTGCTGGGTCGCCGCGAGGAAGAAGCTGCTCGCTTGCGGGCGGAAGCAGAGGGGTTGGTGAAGGCTGCTCGTGAGGGTGCAGAGCAGCTTGAAAGGGATAGAGCTGCTTTTGAGAAGAAGAAGCAAACCTCGGAGTGGGCTGCCACTGCTCAGCTGAAACAGGTTCGTACTCTTGCCAAACTTCTTTCTGATGAACGCAAGAATTGGAATGAGAAGTTTTCCAATGAGTGTAAGAAGTGGAATGAGTCCTGGGCTAAGCAGAATGATAATCTGTTTCGTGCTCGTCAGGAGTTAACGAATGCCAAGGCAGCGAACGCTGCTTTGGTCAAAGAAAAGGCTGCAGCTGAGGCGGTTGCGGTTAAGGCGCAACAAGCAGAGGCCCTGGCTGTTAAGGCGCTGGGAGAGGGCAAGGAAACGGGGGCCCGTACTGCGAAGGCCCTTGATGAGGCCAAAGAGAGGGAAAACCGCACTTCGAAGGCTTTGGAAGAGGCGAACGCTGAGCGTACCCGCTTGGGTAAGGTTATTGCCAGTCTTCAGGTATGATGCGTTATTCCTATTGTATTTTTCTTTCTGCTTGTTTGCGAGTGTTCACTGATTTTGAGTAAACTGTTTTCTGCTCTTTGAAAGGCTGACGTTAAGGCCCGGGAGGTCACGGTTAAAGACCTTACTGCCCGCGTATCGGTTGCGGAATAGCGGGCTAATGCTGCTGTTGAGGCCAAGGACGCCTTGACATATTCTTTTAACCAGCTTGAGGCTGACCGCGAGTGGATGCGGAGTCACGGTATCACGCGTGTAAGTATCCCTTGCCTTTATATTTGCTTGGATTAGTATCCGAGTCTTATCATCCTTTTACTGCAGATTGTTCAGGCGATCATGGATGCACCTGAGATCGCAACTGGTTTGGATTTGGTTAAGGAACGTGCCCGCGATGCCGGTTTTAAAGCTGGTTATAACCGCTGCATTGCTCATATGAACGTTATGTCTATAGGCGGTGTTATCGAAGAGCGATCCGGGTTTCGTGACGTGGACACCGAAGGTCGCCTGAACGCGGCTGTAGCCTCTTTTTATGATACGTCCCTCGCTTGTGTGGAGGAGTTGGACGACTGTTTAGAGGCTGCGGATTACGTTGACCGGCTGCGGATGCTGTATGCTGATGCAGAAGAGGAAGATCCCGCTGGTGGTGCTGGAGATGGTGCGGGAACCAGCGGTACAAAATAGGGTTTAGGTTGGCTAGTGTGCCCCCTTTTTGCTTTCCTCTTGTATATGATAGGAACTTTATGTAAATCCCTTAAGCATCGCGTGGGTGCTTGAATTTTTCGAATATAAAGTTTATTGTTCAATTTGTACAAGTGTTTTTAATTCTTGTATGTTTGAACGTATGTATGCGGAACTTTACCCATTTGTGAATGGGGTCAAGTATATTCCATACCTTTGTCGTATGAGTACGCGTCAATTCCGTTATTTACCCCGTTAGGGTTTTAGAATTGTGTAAGCTTTGTAAAAACTTATATATCCGGAACTCTACCCATTTGTGAATGGGGTCAAGTATACTCCATACCTTTGTCGTATGAGTACGCGTCAATTCCATTGTTTGCCTTTTTGGGCTCAGGAATTGTGTTAGTGTTAACAAAAACTTGTCTATCCGGCCGGGTAAATACTCAAGTCTTTTTGCCTTTTGCTGGCCTATTACAATATTTGTGTGTGGTTACCACTTTGTATGGGTATCGCGAATGAAGATGTTGCCAATCTGTTTTTGGGATACCGCAAAGTGGAACACGCATTTGTAATAGTAGTAACAAACAATAATGTATAAAATTGCTTATTTATTTATTTGCCAATGGCCTGCGGCCCGATAGGTTACATAGAAAATGTAGGAACATGGCTTACATATAACAGCGTCGAAGCTGTTGTGCGTTCCATGTTCGTGCGATAGGTTCGCCTTCTAACGTTTGTAATTTGTATGTGCCTTTCCCTAAGACCTCTTTGATGAGGTAGGGTCCTTCCCACTTGGGGGCCAGTTTGCCTGGGCGCTCAGCATTAGATGCTTCATTGTCGCGTAGGACGTAGTCTCCTGGATTGAAAGTACAAACGCGGACGCGCGTGTTGTAGTACTTTTCAAGTTTGGATTTATATTTGTCCTCGTTGATGGCAGCGTTTTCGCGCCTTTCTTCCAAGAGGTCCAAATCGATCCTGCGTTCTGTGATGTTGTCTAGATTTTCAATAGCCAACATTCTAGGAGAGGGGAGACCTACTTCCGCGGGGATCACCGCTTCTTAACCGTAGACTAGGCTGAAAGGTGTTTCTCCGTTGCTCGTTTTTGGGCTAGTACGGTGAGCCCATAAGATACTTGGGAGTTCATCGACCCAGCCACGCCTGGCTGTTCCCAACCGTGCCTTGAAGCCTTCGACTAGACTTTTATTGATACTCTCGACTTGGCCATTCCCTTGCGGGTGTGTTACTGATGAGAATATGTGCTCAATATGTAATTCTTCTAGCCATTTTTGGAATTCGTCGGCAGCGAAGTTGGTGCCGTTATCGGTGACAATGCACATTGGTAAACCGAAACGGCAGATGATGTGTTCCTAAATGAATTTTCTTGTTATCATAGCAGTGGTTGAGGCGAGCGGTTTTGCCTCTACCCATTTTGTGAAGTAATCAACCGCTACTATGATAAATTTGACTGCACCTGGTGCGTCGGGAAAAGGTCCCACAACGTCAATTTCCCATTTCTGAAAAGGCCATGCGGTTGTGACAGGGACTAAGTTGTTCTTTGGCCGCAAAGTTTTTGGAGCATGACGCTGACAGTCGATGCATTTGCGCAACTCTTTGACGGCGTCCAGATGCATGCCGGGCCAGTAATACCCGGCATTCATGATTTTGGCCACTACCATGCGTGGGCCAGCATGTATGCCACATATGCCCTCGTGTATCTCTCGGATGAGGTATGTGGCATCCTGGGGGTTGACGCATCGTAGGAGTGGCCCTAGGTATGATTTTCGGTATAAGATACCGTCTCACATTTGATAGTGGCACGCTTTGTGTTGTAACTTGCGTGCCTCTGACTTGCTTTCGGGAGTCACACCTGATTGCATATATGCGATAATAGGTGTCATCCATGATGTTGTACCGTATTGCAGATATGCGCAGGGGTACCGAAGGATTTTGCAGAATTTCGATGCGTATCTCCTTTGCCAAGTGCTGGAAGCTGGTGGATGCGAGTTTTGATAGTGCATCCGCGGACTTGTTTTCACTTCGGTTAATATGTCGGATATTGAACGAAGCGAATTTGGATGTTAGTTGCAGGGCTTGCTCGAGGTAGAGGATCATGATGTCCCCTTTTGCGGCATAGTCGCCGCGTATTTGTCCTGCAACCAACAAGGAGTCGACGTGTGCTTACAGGTGTTGCACGCCGAGTTTGACTGCTAAACGTAGTCCCGCTAACAGGGCCTCATATTCTGCCTCGTTGTTTGTGCTTTTGAAATCGAGGCGGATTGCATATGTGAGCTCTTGGTCGTCAGGGCTGACGAGTCGCAGACCTGCGCCCGCACCTTCCTCGTTGGAGGCACCATCGGTAAATAGTGCCCATGTTTCCGAGGAAGATGGCGCTGGTGCAGGATTTTGTGCTTCTTCGCATTCTTGGATGCGATTCACCGGTACTTCGGCGGCGAAATCCGCTAAGATTTGGCCTTTAATCGCGGGGCGCAGTTTGTAGTGTAGCGTGTGCGCGCCCAGCTCGGTTGCCCATTTTGCTAATCTCACAGAGATGTCAGGTTTGGATAGGATTGGGCCGATCCTGTAATTAGTTAGCACTGTGATGACGTGATTTGCGAAGTAGCGTCGCAACCGTCTTGAAGCATGCACCAATGCTAGCACCAACTTCTCCATGATTGAGTACCTCGTCTCTGGGTCATTGAGCATCTTGCTGATGTAATAGATGGGTGTTTGAACTCCCTCCCGCTCCACTATCAATACCGCACCCACCGCGTTGTCCGCGGCGGATAGGTATAATATGAGTGGCTCATCCTTGCGTGGTGCGGTTAAAGTTGGGAGTTGTATCAAACACTCCTTCATTTCCCGGAAAGCGTTTTCAGCCTCTGCGGTCCATTGGAATTGTTCCTTCTTTAAACAGTTCCGTAGGGTCTTGATGAAAGGATAAGACTTAGCTGCATGGTTGGCTAAGAATCTGTTGAGTGCTGCTAGCCTGCCGGCTAGTCGTTGCATATCTTTCATCGATGAAGGCGATGGCATGCGCTCGATCGCCTGAACTTTCTCCGGGTTTACCTTGAATCCATCTTTAGTCACGATGAACCCAAGGAATTTTCCTGCTTCCATTACAAACGAGCATTTCCCTGGATTGAGCTTTATGTTAACGCTTCGCAGAGTCTGGAATGTTCTTTCAATGTCTGTGAGCATGGTATCTTCCTCCATGCTCATGATGACTAGGTCGTCCATGTAGATTTCGACACTTTTGCTTATTTGGCCGCGGAAAGTGTCGTTCATCAGCTTTTGATAGGTTGCGCCCGCGTTGCGCAATCCAAACGGCATTTTTGTATAACAGTAATTCCCGGTGGGAGTGCGGAATGCCGTTTTGTCTTCATCCTCGATCGCCATTTGTACCTGATGGTACCCTTTGTAGCAATCGAGGAAACACTTCCACCTGAATGGTGCGAGGTTATCGACCTTTTCGTCGATTTCCGGAAGTGCGTAACAATCCTTGGGGCAGGCTTTGTTAAGGTCTTTGTAATCGACGCACATGCGCCAGCCCCCGGATGGTTTTTCTACCATGACCAGGTTGGATAACCAAGTCTGGTATTTGACTTCCCTCAGGATGCCTGCGGAGAGCAGTTCTTCGACCTGCTTTTGCATCGCCTGATTTTTAGCGGATCCAAGGTGGCGTTGGCCTTGGATCACCGGCTTGATACCTGGTGAGGTATTCAAGTGATGTTGCGCAATATCACGCGGGACCCCTGTCATGTCTGCGGGTGTCCATGCGAAAATCTCTTGGTTCCCGAAGAGAAGCTGCTTCAGGTGCGCTTTTATGGTCGGGGACAAGGCGTGACCCAATGTAACCTTTTGTTCTGCGTATCTCGCGTTGAGAACCCATTTCTCTGGTTGGTTGTTGGGGGTGGGCCTTGCGACCTTGGTCGGACGTACTTCGTCCGACATCATGACGTCCCTGCGGGCATAGATTATCGCGACCCCTGATTCGGTTGGGAAACCGACCGCAGAGTGGGGGACGGATGTAATCATATTGAAATCTCCTTGGTATTCTCTCCCAAGGAGTACGTCATATCTGGAGGTGTGAGGTAAAACCATGAAGTTTACCTCTTCTGTTCTTGTGTGCCTTCTGCTGGTAAGGCGCACAGGAAAAGTGATCTGGCCCAGGGGAAAGACAGTTTCCTCTGCGAACCCGGCCAATGGGTAATCTACTGCTTGCAACCGATCTTTGTCCTCCTGGTCGAACTGGTTGAAGCATTGTTCGTAGATTATATCAGAAGTACTGCATGGGTCGATGAATAGACGCTCGGTGCAGTAATGTGCCAGTTGGCCTGAAATAACGACGGCGCGCCTATCGCGCGGTCCGCCTCAGACTTTTGGAAAGACGACTTGCTCGTCTTTCCAGTCATTGTCCGGCCTTCTCGCCGCTTTGCGCGGCCTACCTTTGCCTTCGTTGATCATGTGAGTGGAAGCCACGTACATGGTTCTCTTTTCGGAGGAGGTACCTTCGCCATGAGGGGTGATACGCTTGGTGGGTTTTTGCCCACCTGGCAAAAGGTGTTGCAGTTTCCCCTCTTTTAAGGCCCGCTCAATCTCCAGCCGGAGACTGATGCAGTTGTTGGTGGTGTGGCCCGAGTCCTTGTGATACTCACAGTAGAGTGTGAGGTCCTGATTTTTCTTGGACTTCATTGGTTGGGCCGGTCGCAAGAATTGCGGGTCCGCAAGAAGGACCTCGCTTGGCGACATGGTGATCTCGGTCCAGTTGCGGTCCCGAGAATCTTTCTTTGGTGCCCGGTTGTCCCGTTGAGAACTGCGTTTCCTCGGGTCAAACGGGTTGGTCCGCGGGACATATGGTTTGGAAATATCGCTATTCCCTACGTCCCGGTTGCGTTTATTGTTACGCTTGGACCCTTGGTTGGAAGTTTCGGCTTGGTGCTCCGCTTTTGCCATATGCGGTTCGAGGGACCGCTGTGTCTGGGCATATGTCTTGACTGCGGTCATGACATCTTCCCATTTTTTAGGCAAGCCTTCTTTGCCGGAGATGGTCATAACCATCTGCTTATCCTTCACGGCTTTGATGAAATGGTTCCGTGCCATTTGATCTGCCACGTCGCCTATTTCTAGGCACTCTTTATTGTATCGGACAACGAATGCTTCTAGGGATTCGTTGTCTCTGCGCCAGATATTCATGACGTCCAACGAGTCACGCGCGTGACGTCGTTGCTGGCTGAAATGAGCGAGGAACTTTGCATGAAAGTCCTCGAATGAGGCCAGTGATCCCACTGGCAAAGAATCGAACCAAGCTCTGGCCAGACCCGTAAGGGTCTGGGGGAAAGAATTGCACCAAGTGGGTTCGTCCCACTGGCCATTGCACCCTGCGCCTATGAAAATGTTCATGTCGTCGTCCGGGTCGGATGAACCACTGTATTTCCCAACGTTGAATGGGAATTTTGTTGTGGTGACATGGGCGTGGGCTATTCGCGGGGCGAATTTAGAGTTTTCGGCCGCAGCTTTCGGCCTATAGGGCTGGTTCTCAGGGCGTTTTGCAGCCCTGAGGTATGTACTGCGGGGGTGAGTGGGAGGAACATAGTTGCGTCCTCCCGGTCTGCTGCAGGTGTCATGCGAATCCCCACAATATGTACGGTCGTCCGGGTCGGTACGACCATACCCTTCGGTGTATGGTTGTGGGCCCAACCGGCTCTGAATTCCAGAGCCATGTCGGGATGCGGACCGTCGTCTGTCCTCAACGTAAGGACCTAGGCGAGTATGCACTGGTCCCCTGGTGTGGGAGCCGTACGCGGAATCATCCTCGTTGATTGTGTGGACCGAATAGTAAGATGATCCGCGGTCTTCACGTCTGCTTCTCGAAGCTGGACGTGAATGCGCCCTGCCTTCGTATTGTAAAACACGATCGGCAGGGGTGTGCGGTGCTGGGGTCGGCCCAGCTTGTATTTGCGCTTCCGCACAAGCGCGGTTGTATGTTGCGGCCAGCAGGATGGCCTGTTGGTCATACCAGATGTGGGGGTCCATGTTCGGGGGGATCACAGATGCGTATTGTGATAAGTCGTGTCCGAACGTTAGGGATGGACCTCTTTGCGTTGATGTGCCGATATGGCCCGGATTTGGGTCCGGTGGGGCAGTCCCCGCATTTCCTGTGTTAGTGGGGAGTAGATTATCCCCGGTGGTATTGTTTTGGTGATCAGTCATGATTTTGAGAGAGGAAAAAGGATGATCGAAAAAGTGCTAAGAGTAGCGGTGGGCGCCAATGATGAAACAATGGTTAACCGGGTAGGGTTAACTCACTGGTCTCGTCAAGAAGGGTTAATCCCTTCCTCTCGAGGATCACCGGTGGGTTGATCTCCTGCACAAGGAAACAAGCCGTGACTCGCAACAAGGAGGATGGGGTGGGGGGTGCTCCTTGTTACCACTCTCCGGCGTGAGAATCAGTAGTTTGCTTGGGAAGCAAAGTAAGATAGTAGTAGTAGTGAGAAAGTTGTGAAGAGATACCTCAAACCTGGTTTGGGGTTGGTATTTATAGCCGAGGAGTGAAGGAGGAGGTGGATGGATAGACTGACGGCATGCTGCACCTTTACAGGTGTGTCAGACATGTCGGTCGGGGAGACGACGCCAGGTCAGTCTGTTGCTTACGTAGACCTGACAGGTGACTGCCATTGGTTCAACTTGTCCTGTGGTGTCAGTCCCACTTGTTGAGCGTATAGGATGCGGTGCTAGCCGCATCGCTACCTGCGGTAACATCTGATGTTATCGCGTCTCTTGCTTGTGATCAAGAAATACGCGAGATGCGGTGCTGGCCGCATCGCCGCCTGTGGTGACTGTTGCTGTTATCCAGCTTCCTTATATTCATAGAAGTGTTCACTGGACGCGGTGCGAGGCCACATCGCTGTGAATACTTCCGTTTTCATACATCAGATGTGATGCTATGTCGCATCACTCTACCGTTCTCATGTTCCAAGTAAGTCCTCCTTCATCACTAGATAGATTGGATTCAACCCTTGTTTCTCGCATGGGCACAAGTAGGTTGTTGGCTGGTGGGGGTTTTGATAAGGGTAATGGTCACTCGCGGTCGATGCTGACGCGAGATCTGGGACCATACCCCTTCAGTATGTGATTGGTTAACAACCTAACAATAAGCAATTAAAAATAAAGCATAGTATAAAATATCATAACTACATATTGTATTTTGATATGTTGCTCCATTGTTTTAAATTAAACCATACTTAAATTTTATACGAATACAATTCAAAGTACTTGAAAACCTCCCTCCAACTAATCACCTAAAACAATTTCAAATTGTTTCTAAAAGGTTGTTTAATACCACAAATGTTCAATGATAATAAATAAAATCATATATTAATATGCATTAATAATTGTAGGTTGTTCAACAAGTGAGGTAATCTAATAGAAGACCTAGGGAAACCTGAGTTAGATCTTTGAGCCAAACGGGTTTTACCGGTCAAATCACTTCTTTCCTGTAGCTGATCCAAATCTTGTACTTGTGAACTGCTGTTGAGTTTGATTTAGGTATAATCATGAAAGTTGCTAAACAGTTTTTAAGGGCCTACAGTTACCATAGAATTCGTAATTTCATCGTCGTGTCTACGGGCGGGTGGGTTACCGGGTTTTCCCCGGAATTGGTGGTGGACTCGGGTAACTCTTGGAGTACTCCGTTTGTCCAATAGGTGCCCCAAAAGTGCTCATGATTAATTTGGTTAGCCGTTCAAAAAAATAAATAAATAAAAAATTCTAGCGCTCTTACACATTCTAGACAAATCAGGTACATAATCTTCAACCCAAGTTGAAACATAACCTCCTATATGTTTTGCATTCAACCCAATGGTTTGGCGGGTCGACACATTTTAATTTTTTGAAAATTTTGTATGCGGTGTTTACGACTATTTAATAAGAAGTTAACAATGATCTCAAATCGTACTAGTTTTAAATACAAGAGCATCAAACTACCAATAGTAGTTAAAGAAATCTTATTTGGGCAATAACATAGTAAACCATAAACTAATTCAAAATTTCTTATTATTTATACCGGTATGAGTGAATTTTTTTAACGCATAACTCAAAAAACATCTAAATCTACATTAATCTATACTATATAATAAAAGAAACCATTTTGGGGACACTTGTCATCATATTAGGCCATGTTTTATAGATAAGTATTATTTTAGTTTAATCTTTTCTAATTAATTATAGATAATTCTCCTACTAAATATTATTTAGTTTAATTTTTATGGATAATTATTATTTAGTTTAATCTCCTTCTCATTTATAATATTATTTATTTAACTAACAGAGTAACTTATGATTTTGGCCCCTATGGTTATAGCACTTTTACTCTTTTAGCCCAAAAAGAATTTTTAACATCTGAGCCCCCAACGTCTTTTTTTCTAATCTTTTTGGCCCCTAACGTCTTTTTTCTAACCCTTTTAGCCCCTAACATTTAATGGATGGGGTTAGCGTTAGGGGCTAAAAGGGTTAGAAAAAAAGAAACCTCCTTTATATCTTTAAAACAAAATTATATATTTATAAAAGAAACCAATAAAGGGACACATGTCATTCATTGAAGCCATCAATTAAAAGATAATTATAAAATTAAACTTAATATAAATTTAAACAATTCGTATAGGAGATAATCTAATATTTTAGAATATTTATCAGATTTAATAATAATAATAATAATAATAATAATAATAATAATAATAATAATAATAATAATTTCTCTAAAGGAGTGGGTAATATTATAAAATAATTTAGAAAAATTAAAGATGTTATTTTGGAGATTAAAACGGAACTATAGACAGAAAAAAGATGGATAAGTTGTTAGGGAAATATCATTAAGAATATAGAGATTAGAAATAACTTAGGTAAAATTAATTAATATTAACGAGTCAAAAAAATCCTAGGAGGCAAATCATGTGAAAAAAGATTACGTACACCAAGAAAGTAGCCACCAGATATAATTTTTTTATTAAATTCATTCAACCCGTGTAATAAACAAGATTTTTTAAAGATATAACATTTTTATTTTTTACCATACAAAATTACATTTATGCAACTCGTATAATACACGGGGTTTTAAAAATATAACTTTTTTTTATTATGTAGTATATAAAATTAGATTTATTTAATTCATATAATACATAGAGTTTATAAAGATATAACTTTTTATTGTTCGATATATAAAATTACATGTGCTCAACCCGTATAACACATGAGATTCTTAAAAATGCAACTTTTTTCATTATTTAATATATAAAATTAAATTTACTTAAACCGCACAATACACGGGGTTTCTAAAAATACAACATTTTTTATTATTTAATATATAAAAGTACATTTATTCAACCCATATAATAAACGAGTTTTTTAAATATATATTGTTTTATTATTTAATAAATAAAATTGTATTTATTCAACCCGTGTAATAAACAAGATTTTTTAAGTTATATATATTTTTATATTATTTGATATATAAAAATGCATTTATTGAACCCGTGTAATACACGGGGTTCTAACCTAGTGTCCACTATAAGAATGAATGAGGCACCTTTAATGAACCAAAATGCAACCAAAACAACCAGCCAATTTTCTATTTTTTCCGAACGGCGATGATTTATAAAAAATAGAACAAACCAGTAAAGAGCTAGGGAAAACAAAATTACAACAAGTCACGAATGTTAAAATCTACTCAATGCTCCCAGTCCAAGGAGACAAGTTTAGATCTATTTATAATCTAAATAAACAACTCTTCCTTAATAATCTCTACCAATCTATTAATCGGAATATTTTTGCCATTGAATTCCATCTCATTACTCGCCTTCTAAAGCCTCCAAACTCTTAACGTGCCCAATTTCTTCCATCTTCATTTGGTTAGCATAGCTAAGTTAAAATCCCTTATTCCTCGATTCTTAACCCACCCTTTTTTCTTTGGCTTCGTGATCTTCTCCCATTTTAACCATTCGATCTTGTTACTTGACCCAAATTTGCTCCATAGAAAGGTTCTCCTAATCCCCTCCATGATCTTGATAATCTTATGCGGCACTTTGAAAAGAGACAAGAAATAGGAAGGAAGACTCCCAAACACATATCTCGTTAAAGTCAGGCTGTCTGCAAAAGACAAGGTTTTCCTTTATATGATGAACGCTTCCTGTTGAACTTTTCCACCATAGTCTGCTAATGTTTGGTTAATTTTCAAATGGCATTTAAATTCAAACCTCAACTACCGAAACCCATACAAAATCAAGTGTGGAAGTGTGTTATCCCATCAAGATGAACTTGATTTTAGTTCCAACCTTTTCCAGCTTTTCCTTCGGCATCAAGCTCAGGTTCACCATCCCAAATTCTCATCCCAAATCTCTTCCAAAACCATTTGCGCCGGTGTCCCATTTGATAGCAAATGAACCAAAATCCCATCCCGATAGTAAAAGATTATGATATCGGGAATGAATTCGTGCCTTTCATTGATAAAGCTCAACCCTTTAAATATGGTGTAATGCAATGATTATACAGAATATAATTCAAATATAATGCATATCTTCTACAAACATGATTATCTCTAATATATAATATTTTCACAAATATATAAGATTACGTTAGTTAATAGTCCCCCGCAGTTGAAGCGTGTGAACGCGCAAACTGGACCGAAACTCTGTAAATAATGTTCTTGGTAATCCTTTTGTGAAAATATCGGCATACTGAGAAGATGAAGGCACGTGTAACACTTTAACATGACCGATTTGTACTTTTTCCCGAACAAAGTGAATATCTATCTCGACATGTTTTGTGCGTTGATGTTGAACCGGATTGGCGGATAGATAAACGACAGACACATTGTCACAATAAATAATAGACGCCCGCTGGACTGGAACATGCAATTCAAGAAGCAAATTACGAAGCCATCTTGTTTCGGCAACCGCATTCGCAACGCCCCGGTATTCCGCTTCAGCACTCGATCTAGAAATGGTGTTTTGACGTTTTGAGGACCAGGACACCAAGTTATCTCCCAAAAACACACAATACCCCGAAGTAGATCGTCGCGAGTCCGGGCAGCCGCCCCAATCGGCATCAGAGTAAGCGACAAGCGACGATGAGGGTGAAACCGTAATATGAAGCCCGTGATCAAGAGTACCCTGTAGGTAACGGAGTATGCGCTTCATAAAGGCGTAATGCGAATCGCGTGGTGCATGCATAAAAAGGCAAACCTGCTGAACCGCATAAGTAATATCCGGTCGTGTGAATGTTAATTACTGTAATGCTCCAGCCAAACTGCGATATAATGTGCCATCTGGAATGAGATCTCCATCATTTGCACTCAACTTAGAACCCGTGTCACACGGTGTAGCACATGGCTTACAATCGGTCATGTTCGCACGATGAATAATATCCCGAGCATATTGCGACTGTGACAAAAACAAACCGTTGGAGTCGCGAGTGACGGCAATGCCCAAAAATGATGTAGTGATCCCAAATCTGTCATGGCAAACTCTCTAGATAACATGGATATAATGGATTGTAGCAGAGTTGTATCAGAAGCGGTAATAACAATATCATCCACATACAAAAGAAGATATGCAGTAGACGTCCCACGTTGGTAAGTGAAAAGAGACGAATCGCAAATGCTGCTCTTGAATCCATTAGAGAGTAAGTGTGTCGAAAAACGGTTATACCAAGCCCGTGGTGCTTGTTTGAGACCATACAACGATTTCCGCAATCGGCAAACAAAATCTGGGTGGGTTTTATCAACGAACCCTGGTGGCTGAAACATGAACACCGTTTCGTCTAAGTTGCCATGTAAAAATGCGTTCTTGACGTCTAACTGGTGAATCGGCCACTGTCTAGAAACTGCCAAACTCAAAACTGTGCGAATAGTGGCGGGTTTAACCACGAGACTAAATGTTTCGTGGCAGTCAATTCCTACTGTTTGTGACTTGCCATTAACAACCAACCGAGCTTTGTATCTTTCCAACAGCCCGTTCGATTTAAATTTATGCCTGTAAAGCCACATGCAACGAACAATGGGTACCCCCGAAGGCCTCGGTACCAACTCCCAAGTTCTGTTAACCTGCAAAGCACTAAATTCATCGGTCATAGCCTTATGCCAATTAGGGTCCAGGAGGGCCTTTAAGTGGGAGTTTGGAATAGGTGAGATGGAACGTGTGTCGGATGGTGTGGATAAATTGAATTTTGGGTTAGGTTTATGAATACCCGTTTTGGACCTAGTGCGCATAGGATGTTGATTTTGTAACTGGGCTGAGTTATCGGGTTGGGCAGGTGCGGGTTGTTGGGCCGAGGTTGGTAGTGTAGAGGATGAGTTGGTTTGGGCCGCAGGGATGGATGGATCTGGTTGGGCCGTAGGTAGAGGGGTGGTAGGAGGTGTGAGCTGATGAGGGGTGGGCGGCTGTGGGACATGTGGTGTAGGCATGGGAGTGGAAAAAAATGGAAATGTATCCTCATCGAAAAATTTGTAGGCTTCAGGGGGTAGGTCGGAGTTAAATGGAAACTCATGTTCGTCAAAGACGACATGTCTAGAGATAAGGACTCGGCCCGATTGTGGATCCAAACAGCGGTAACCACGGAAGTTTGCGGGGTACCCCAAAAAAATGCATTTTGTGGAGCGGGATGATAGTTTGTGGGGTTGGGTAGCCGAGACATTGGGGTAACATGCACACCCAAAAACGCGTAAATGGTCGTAGGTCGGGTGTCGTTGGTAGAGGGCAAAGGCCGGGGTAAGATGGTTAAGTTTGGGTGTAGGCAATATGTTGTGTAGGTAGGTAGCGGCATGTAAGGCTTCCACCCAAAAAGAAGGTGGAAGACGGGCATGTGTTAGAAGGGCTCGGATAATGTTGTTGAGGCGTCTCAACATTCGTTCGGCTTTCCCGTTCTGTGGTGATGTTTGCGGGCACGAGAAGCGAAAGACCATTCCTTGTTGGTGTGCAAAATTTTTAAATTGATGGTTATCAAATTCCCCCCTAGATCACATTGAAAAGTTTTTATGAGTCGGTTAAATTGTGTGGATATAAGTTTATGAAATTTGACAAAGGTTGTAAAAGTTTCGGATTTGAATTTAAGGGGGTAAACCCAAACGAAATTGGTGAAGTTGTCAACAAGGACCATGTAGTATTTATAACCCATGTTACTTTGAATCGGTGAGGTCCACAAATCACAATGAACAATATCAAATGGTGCAAAAGTAACCGAAACTGAATCATAAAAAGGTAAACATTGACTGTTGGCAATTTGACAAGACGAACAAATAAAAGGACTCGAAAGTGCATTACAATGAATAAATTTATGACTAGACAGAAAATTTAAGATAGATGCGCCCGGGTGACCAAGACGGTTGTGCCAAGGAGATTGTGGATGAGCGGTAGCCAATGCAAAGGAAGGTGGTGTGAGCGGATAGAGGTCCCCCGTGCTATCATGGCGCGAAAGAAGTGTTCCTGTCGTGAGGTCCTTCAAAGAAAATCCAAACGGGTCAAATTCAATACTAACTTTATTATCACGGGTAAATTTGCGGACCGAAAGTAAGTCTTTTATAACGGTAGGGGAATGTAAAACATTGGTTAACTGGTAATTTTTATTGGCAATGCGGTAAATGGAATTTCCCGAACCTGTAATTGGCAGTTTATGACCATTCCCGACAAATATAGTACTTGAAAAAACAGACAAGGGAGAAGGTATTTTACCTCGGTCAGCGGTGATATGAGAAGATGCTCCCGTGTCGAAGTTCCAAGTCGAATCTTGATTCGGATTTTGGACCATGGATAAAGCAGTGCCGAAGTCGGTTGGATTTAGCGGGTTGTAGGCATTTGGGTCAGGGAATTGAGTTGTCATAACGGGCTGGTTTGCGTTGGTTTGCAAGTGGGCCTGTTGGTAAGCTAGGTGTGCTTGGTTGAATTGGGGTTGCGCATAAGGGGGTGGTTGTTGGGCCGGAGCCCAAGCTTGGGAAGGAAAGGGAGTGGGTGGCGGACTGGGCCAGTATTGGTTTTGGGCTCCCATGTTGTTAGTAAACGAGGGCTGTGGACAAGGAGGGTAGGCCGAGGGATGTTGTTGATGATTCCAAGTGTTCCAATTGTTGTTCCCGTAGCCTCCTCCTCGTCCCCGAGACCCGCCCCTGCCTCGACTTCGATAGCCGCGTCCCCTGCCACGTCCGCGCGATGAATCATAGTAATTAGGTTGTTGGTATGAACGGGGGTCAGTAAGGTTCGGCGGTTGGGTGTTGCTGCTGGCAGAAGGATTAAGCGAGGGTGAGGGTTCGGCAGTAGCATGAGTGGGAGCGGTTGGTGTAACAAGCACAGTTTGTGATGGGTTTTTCCGAGCAGCTTGACGTTGTTGCTCTTTTTGGAGACTTTGACGCGCATCATCCCAAGAGGGGCACATTTGGTTAATGAGAGCAGCCGTAACGTCGTACTCGGAGGGCAGGCCGCGGACAAGTTGCATAACAAGTCTAGGTTCGCTTACCGGAAAACCGACGTCACCAAGTTGGTCTGCGAGTTCTTTGAGTTTTTGGCAATAGTCGTCAAGCGATGAGCAGGCACCGAGAGTGAGATTGGTGAACTCGTGTTCGAGGGTAGTAGCCCGTGATCCTTTGTTGTTTAAAAAAATCCCCTCGAGTTTTACCCATGCATCACGAGCCGTAGCTTTGGTGTCCAAAATCCGAACCAGGTAGTCGTCGGATAAAGTGGCATAGATCCATTGTAAAACGAGGGCATCGATCTCCTGCCATGCCTCGTACTTAGCGTCTCCTTCTTTCGGTGCTTCTTTTTCTTCGATGTGATCTAGTACTTTGTACGCTTTGGCGTGTAGCTTGAACAGTTTGACCCAAGACGAGTACGTGACCTTGGATCCATCTAATGTGCGCACCTTGTTCTGTATATTGGATACGGTATAGGCGGGATGTAAGGATGAAGAGGCTGCTGTTTCCTTATCAGTCATGATTGATGATGAAGCCGAGATTGGTGAACTATGCGGAAGCAGAAAAAATTATGAGATCCCGTCGAAACCGGTGCGAAGGTACTCCTTGAACGAAACCAGTTCTGTCGAAACAGAAGCTTGGTGAGGATGAATCGACGGCAGCAATATGTTTACGGGTAGGGTTTAGGAAAGAGCAGAATGCTCTGATACCATAAAAGATTATGATATCGAGAATGAATTCGTGCCTTTCATTGATAAAGCTCAACCCTTTAAATAGGGTGTAATGCAATGATAATACAGAATATAATTCAAATATAATGCATATCTTCTACAAACATGATTATCTCTAATATATAATATTTTCACAAATATATAAGATTACGTTAGTTAATAGATAGTGCCCTTTAAGACTATAATCCTCAACTACTTTGAAAAGAAAAATACTTACTAGACACCTTAATACCGTCCATAAGTGACATGGTACGATAGTAAATATCTCTCCTCTATCAAATAACTGAATATTTAAATCCTACAAGATGCGAGCATAATAATAATATTTAAGAACTAGCAAGATCTCCGCGTGATGTGGCGGGAACGGCATATCGCTTTACGATACTCATTTTTGGTAGTTTTTTTATTCGTATGACATTTATCGAAGCATCATTGTGATAGATATACATCAAAACGCGAAGTAATCGGGTAATCCATTTCATTGTGTTGTGCATGGTTCGGTCGGTTCGGTTATTATCCTCGACCAAAGTCAAAATCAAAGTCATTGGTTAGTCTATTTGATTAACCAATCGGTTTTCGGTTAACCACTTCGGTTTATTCGGTTAGCTTGACGGTTTTTGGTTTGGTTCATTTAATTTCAGTTAATAGTAAAAACCAAACTTGGGCTAAAAATTTTGCTTAAAATATATGAAATTTAGGTATAAATACATGAAATGAAAGTATAAATATATGAAATGGAGATACAAAATATGAAATATATGAACCGAAGGTATAAAAGCTAGAAATATATGAAAATATGAATGATTCGGTTCAGTTCAACTAATTTTGGTTAAACAAGAATACAAAAAAATTGATAACCGGTTTTTGGTTAACTCGGATTTCAGTTTTCAGTTCTTGGTTGATTTTAGTTTGGTTTCGTCTGTTTTTTATTTGGTTTAGGTTAATGATTTAGTTATTGCTCAGCGATAACTGATTTTGGTTAATAACCAATACTAGCGCGCGATGCGGCAGGGAAACACACACATTGCCACAGTGTGCATTGTTTGGTTGGTTAGATTATTACCCTCAACCGAGATCGAGGTCATCAATTAGTCTTATTTATTAGCCAATCTGTTTTCAGTTAAGCGATTTGGCTTATTCAGATAGATTGACGGTTTTTTATTTGATTCATTTAATTTCGGTTAATAGCCAAAACTAAATTTGGGCTAAAACTTTTGATCAAAAATACATGAAATTTAGGTATAAATACCTGAAATGGGAGTATAAATATGAAATACATGAACTAAATGTATAAAAGCTAGAAATATATGAATTCGCTCAGTTAATTTTGGTTAAATGAGGGTACAAAAAAATTGATAACCGTTTTTTATTAATTCGGGTTTCATTATTATCAGTTTTTGGTTGATTTAGGTTTGGTTTCAGTCAATGATTCAGTTATTACTGGCCCTTAGACATTATTAATCACATAACATATCAATTTTTTAATTAAACGTATGGTAATACTATACTCAAATAAAATAGAATAAAAATATTTGTTTATATGGTGTAATTTAAAAAAATATATTAACGTACCAAAAGGTTATGATTGTTTAAAAGTCGGGGGGGGGGGGGGAGTTTGTTTTCTATAAGGGGATAAAGTGTAACTACTAACCAATTATTTATAATTTTGTTAAATATGAGAGATTAAAGTGTAATCTAGATGAAGGGATTAAATTGACGGTATTTAATCACTTGAAATTCTGTATTTATTAAACATTCTTGGACAATGACTAAATACGTTGGGCTTTAATTACTTGTACACTAAGTCATCATCTACTTATACCCTTTAATCCACACGTCAATAATGAACATGACAACTATCGAAACGTCGACAAAAATGAATAGGTTGTCATGGTACTTTTGGATTTTTTTTTAAAACATCTATACTATATAATAAAAGAAACCAATAAGAGGACACATGTCATTCATTGAAGGCATCTATTTTTATAGATAATTAATATTAATTAAAAGATTATTATAAAATTAAATTTAATATAAATTTAAATAATTTGTATAGGAGATAATATAATATTTTAAAATCTAATGTAAATAATTTATTTATTTTCTTAAAGCTAATATTTAAATCAAAATAATTGGATTTATTGAATTTCATTTTCTGTCAGTTTTTGGTACGTAAAAGAAAACAAAATATTCTATTTATTTTGTGAGAAGGTTTAGTAAATGTATTTTAAAATGAAATTTACATAAAATTGTGAGTAGGAGAGTATCACATTATTTGAAACTATTTATTATAAATTAGATTGTATAGGAGATAATATAATATTTTAAAATATTATGTAAATGATTTATTTATTTTATTAAAGTTAATATTTAAATCAAAATAATTGGATTTATTGAATTTCATTTTCTGTCAAATTTTGGTACGTAAAAGAAAACAAAATATTCTATTTATTTTGTGAGAAAGTTTAGTAAAGGTATTTTAAAATAAAATTTACATAAAATTGTGAGTAGGAGAGTATCACATTAATTGAAACTATTTATTATAAATTAGATTTGAAGATTAGATATTTAAGTAATAACAAAATAAACATAGATAATCTTTTTTTTAAATTAAAATTACAAGTAACGATAAAATACATAAATAATCACATATAACAAAATAATATGTATAATAACATATATAAAATTAGAGTTAGACGCTCTTAATTAACTTGATATTTCATATCAAACATATATAAAAGTAGAGTTGGACGTTCTTAATTGACTTGACGTTTAGTTTTCAAATTTATTTAACAATTTAACATAATAATAAATAAAAAAAATTAAAATGTTACAGTAAGTAAATAATATATCTAAGTCCGATTTTTAAGTTTATATCTTGATGGTTGTACGTTTTAACCGATTACATTATATTTATTCATCTGTGTAATACACGGGTTAATTCAACTTGTGTAATACACCTGTTTTTTTTTAAATATAACTTTTTATTAATTCATATATAAATTATTTTTATTTAACCCGTGTAATACACGGGGTTCTAACCTAGTTATAGTTTATAAGATATGACAAGAATACGTAAAATAGTTATAAGTTTGTTGTGGAGGGGAGAATTGTAACTAATTACCTATAATTTTGTTAAAACTCAGAGATTTAAGTGTAATAAAATGAGGGCTAAAATATATTTATTATTTAAAAAACTAATTTACCCTTATTTTAGGAGTGTGGTTATAAATTAAGAGGAAAACACTCATTTTAGATGTGTGTTTACAAATCAAGAGGGAAAAAATCTTATTTTTTAGGTATTTTAAAATGTCTTCCCTCATCTAATATAATATAATATAGGGGAATTGGCCTGTAATAATCCCACCTAAACTTTATTGGCCATTAATAATCCCACCTCAGAATATTCCCCCCACCAGTCCCACCTTTCACTTATTTTTCCTACGATGGTCTCCCGTCAGAAAAACTTAACGGAGTTAAGCTTTTTTCCAAATGACAAACAAATTTTTTAGGGCATTTGATCAGAACGATAATACGAGTCCATTGATGTAAAACTTACTTAGAAATGGTGCTCCAAGTGACTTGATTTTGGTTAATTGAAAATTTAAACACCCGAATTGAAGCGTCGTTTCCATCGTTTGGAGCACCGTTTCGAGGCAAGTTTTATATCAATGGACTCGTATCATCGTTCTAATCAAAAGCCCTAAAAAATCTGTTTGTAATTTGGAAAAAAGCTTTAACTCCGTTAAGTTTTTTTTAACAGGGGACCATTGTAGGAAAAATAGGTGAAAGGTGGGACTGGTGGGGGGGATATTCTGAGGTAGGATTATTAATGGCCAATAAGGTCTAGGTGAGATTATTACATGCCAATTTCCCTATAATATATTATAGATATATTAGTTAGCTGTTAAAAATGAAAGAGTTAAACGCCATGTGGTTTGGGTCATTTGACAGCTCAGTACAAAAGTTTCATTTTTCCGCTGTGTGTACAAAAAGTTTTCACCGTTGGCATTTTAGTCCACTGGGTTAACTTCATCCATTTTATACTGTTAACGAGAACGACAATTCGGTCATTATATATGTAATTATGTGAACTGGAAGGGCAATTCAGCCATATAAAATGATCGAAATGTCCTTCTCGTTAACAAAAATAATGAATGAAGTTAACCAAATTGACTAAAATGGTAATGATTAAACCTTTTTGGATTAAACAGTCAAATGACTAAACCAAAGGTACTAAGGGGGTGTTTGGGGTTGAGTTTTAAAAGTAGATTATGCGTTTTGAATAATCAGAATCAGATAATTAGCTGTAATAAAACGTGCTGCAGAAAGATAGTGTTTGGATTTGATTATGTTGTTTGATATCACAATAATCAGATAATCAACATTGTTTGGATTTGATTATGTTGTTTGATATCACAATAATCAGATAATCAACTATTTGAGTGTTTGGCAAGTATATATTCTAAAAAAATAAATAAGTGAAAACGTAAAAAACCAGTTTTTGGATTATCACGTTTTCCTGCAGCAAGGGGTGACCTACTTATGGATTATCACGTGCTCTACAAAACGTAATAAATCACTTTTTATAAATTTTTTACCAAACACTCAAAATAGATTTTTTTGCGATTTCAAAACACAATAATCAAATAATCAGGTTGAAAACGCAATCCCAAACACCCCCTAAGAGGGTGATTGGGATTACGTTTTGAAGTGATTATTTGATTATTGCGTTTGTAAAACATAAATAATCTAAAAAAGTGTTTGGATGAAAAAGTGATTATCTGCTTTCAAAACGCAGTTTTGGAGAAGCATGTACCTACATGCTTTTTCAAAAACAGTTTTGAATATGCAAAATCTATTTTGAAAACGCATAATCTATTTTGAAAACGAAGCATCAAACACCCCCTAAAATGATATTTATTGTTATATACTATGAATTTGAAACATTTGTGTGCATGTTTGGTTGTAAGTTGTGCTTAAATACTTATACCTTAATCAAATATAGGTTGTAAGTTGTGCTTAAGTGGTTGTACCTTAATCAAATAATAATGGTTACCTTACCAAATTCAATATGTTTTGTATACATATATGGTTGTAAATTGTGCTTAAGTGGTTGTACACAAATCAAATAATTATTTCATTATCTTACCATATTCAATCGGTTTGATCCATTCAAAATAAAATATAGCTAAAAGATAGCTGTATAAAATATCTTTTTGTATGCATACTAGTTTAACTCAAAAAAAAAAAAAAAAAGATAAACATTTTAATGGTTTTATACCGGTAAAAAGATAGCTGTATAAAATATCTTTTTGTTTACTTATTCTTCACGCATTAAAACTTGTACGAAAGGAAACAGTTGGAGAAGAACAGATTAATACGGAGGTCGGGTTCATAAAAAGTCTAAAACCCTCTAAACATTTCTTCCTCGGGATTCCCACCCTCACACACACGCTCTGAAACCCCAATTTTCTCACACACTCTGACACAATGATTTCGGAAGATGACAACGGCGACCGGAATATTCCACTCAACACGACGGAAAACAATCACAACACCGCACCGGCAGATCACGACATCCCGTACTGCTCCGAATTCGTTCCACCGGACTCATTCTGGCTCTCAAAAGACTCTGAATTTGACTGGTTCGACCGTAACGCTTTCTTAGAGCGCAAGGAATCAACCAAAGGTAACTCCAAAACCGCAAGCTACTCCAGATCTAACTCGCAGAAGTTTTCTGTCAATTTGAAATCTAAACCGGCGATTATCGGTTTGCCGAAAACGCAACGGAATACTCACGTTGACTCGAATCGCCGGCAGTGTAAACTGGCGACCGTACGGATGTTTCCTAAGCGTTCAGGCTCCGGTGGACGTACGACGGTGACGGAGCCGTCGTCACCGAAGGTTTCGTGTATCGGAAGAGTTAGATCGAAACGGTGCGCTAGCCGCCGTAGAGCTGCTCAATCGACTAAACCGGTAACGAAACCGGTAAATCAAACGGAGAAAAGTCAGAAAACCGGAATTATCTCGAAAATAACGGCGTTATTCAGGTCTGACGGTCAACGCCGGAGAAAAGACAACAAATCGTTGATGAAAGTAACGGTACAAACGGAAAATTCTTACTCGAGGAAGAATAACGTGACGGTGAAGCCGGTGAACAGTGAACCGGCGTCGCCTCCCGATCCGCCGGTTTTAGGAGGTATGAACCGGTTTGCTTCCGGTCGCCGGTCGGTAAACTGGACCGATGAGATTGATGTAGCCGGTCGCCGGTCTACTGGTTGATTGGTTTGCTGGTGACGTGGAAGATATGAACGTTGACTAAAGTGAAGGTTGTTGAGCTGACGTGGATTGTAGAAAAATTATTCTGTGTGTTCTGGTACAGCGGTTTTTATTTTTACAGTGTGTTTTTATTTTTTTATTTTTAATTTCAGTTAGATTTGATTTTTTGGGATAAACCTTTTTTCCAGAAGTAAAAGATTTGCAAATTTTTTATAAGGTTTTCCAAATATATATATATTTTTTAAAAATTACATAAAAAATAAAAAAACTTAATATATTTAAAAATCTTTACTTGTTTTATAAACAAAAGTTTATAAATCATATACTTGTAAATTACATTACTTCATATAGTTTTACATTTTTACTCAATTTAACAACTATAAGTATATGAAAATAACTTTTTTTGTTTTAATGAGTAATTAGGTTATATTCTTATATTAATGTTTTTGTTTATGTTTTATTGTTTCTTACTTTATATGATAATAACCTTATTCAAATTTGAAAATTCTTTACTCTGGAAAATTGGTTAGTCTCAAGAAAATGATGTTTGATTGTGTGCTTTTTTTTTTTTCTTTTGGGTTGTGTGATTGTAAATTATTAACAATACCGTATAAGCTTTGAGCATCAAATGCGTTTTTTAACGTGAGAAATTGTTATTAGAAATTCTGTGTTAATCAATTTTTTGAGCAGTGGCGAAGCTTGAAAATTTCCACGGAGGTCGGAAGTCACCGAACCTAAAAATTCTATATAAGTAATTTTTTTTATAAAACAGGAGTCGAAAACGTATATACCTAAAAAATTCTATACGAAACGTACATACATAATACTACTGAGCGAAAGTTCGGGGGTCGGGCGCCCCGGCCCCTTGAAAGCTACGCCCCTGGTTTTGAGTCTAGAGTCTTCTAAAACTCGTTCGAAATATTTAAAAAAATTATTACAATAACATAAAATGTATTATATGTTTAAAAAGTTTAATAAAATAAGTTTTTCTCATACAACTGGCAATATATATACAAGATCTTGGAATTAGCTTACTTTAGGAATAAGCTAAGGGTTAGGTTTAGTGCGTGTAAGATATTTTATTGGGTAGATTTAAAATATTAAGACAAGAAAAGTCCGATCCGATTCTGAAGTATCAGGTTGCCAAACATTTCCACCAGGAAAAAGTTTAAGAATTTTCACGTTAAACACGTCTTGACAGCTAATAATAAAATATAAATCACAAGATTTCTTAAAAGAAAAAAATAAGTAGAAATATAAAAAATAAAAGGTGAATTGGAAATAAATAATTCCACCTAACTCAATTTGGCCGATAATAATCACAAGTCAGTTATTGGACGATAATAATCCGAACTGGTCATATTTTTTTGTAAAATAGTCTGCCGTTAAAATAGTTTAACGAAGTTAAGTTTTTTTTTTTTTTTTCCGAATTACAAATCGATGTTTTAGGGCTTTTGATTAGAACGAGGATATGAGTCGATTGATGTAAAACTTATCTCGAAACTGTGCTCGAAATAGCTTGATTTTTGTTAATTGGAAGTTTAAACACCCGAATTGAAGCACCGTTTTCGTGGGTTAGGGCAGTATTTCGAGGTAAGTTTTACATCAATCGATTCGTATCCTCGTTCTGATCAAAAGCCCTAAAACACGGTTTGTAATTCGAAAAAAAAAACTTAACTCCGTTAAGCTATTTTAACGGCGGACTATTTTACAAAAAAAATTGACCAGTTCGGATTATTATCGGCCAATAACTGACTTGGGATTATTATCGGCCAAATTGAGTCAAATGGGAATATTTATTTCCAATTTTCCAAAATAAAATCACCATAATTAAAGGTTTCGAGTTGAAGTCGGTCATGGAAACGATATACGAATAATTATAAAAAAGATAGTTAAAAGTTGTAAAAGTTATAGTATCCTGATATAAACTCTGGTAGACTGGTATTATGTTAGGTAAAAGATAAGTGTCTGATTATCAACTACTAGTTAAAATTAGGCATAACGTAACTTAGTGACTTGTTCCTTATATAGTTATATGAGGAGTTATTTGGTGGGGATATGGGAGAAAGTCATGGTGAGGATGGGATGGTGCATCACCCACTCCTCTCATGAGTAGTGAATGTAATGCCTCTCTTTGTCAATGGAAATTTCATAGGCATGCGGTATCAGTTGACTATAGAGTTTTGTTTGACTCTCTTTCGTTCGAATAAGGACACTTAGATGTGGAAAATTAAGAGGATTTTCGGGGTTGTTGTCGCTCATGATTTGACTCTATTATTCCACGATCACATAATATCGCAATGTTACGGGGTTGATTATACTCTATCTTTAAGGCATGGCTTCTTACCAAGACAACGTCTTTAAACAGACATATCTTGCCCCCTGCCGTGTAGCTCAGTTGGTTAAGGGGGCGTGAGATTTGCACAATAAGCACAAGGTCGCGGGTTCGATTCCGATCCTAAGCGCCAATCGCCTTGCCGCTGAGTTAGGCTGATTTACCTCACATGTTGGGCCTGGTGTGGGCCGGTTAGCGCGTCTGGACATACACGTTTTTTTTTTTGCAAAATTAAACAGACATATCTTGTTAAAGATGTGCATTGTATTCTATATATCTAGATGGATGAATGATGACCTTCTGTTCGTTTGTATTCATATCAACCATTGAACACACGTCATAGGGTATTTATTACTTGCGTGCTACAAGGTTGATTAGGACAAAAACCTCATCGGCTAATACAACCAAATTGTCAACTCCATTAGATGTAACTACCACTAACATATTTGCCAAAACAACATTAACCAAATTCTCAACCCACTAGACCATACATAAATAATGGGCTCACGCCCTTTGCTACCTCTCACCCAAAATGGGTGTGGAACACCGCCCCCGGGGCGTGAGGAGCAGAGAAGGGGGGTAAATCACGAGTGGGGCGGAGGGTAGTAAGAATAAAAAATCTTAACTCATTTTTTGACCAATCACATGCACACAATTCACATCCATTCTTACCAATCACATGCACACACTTCACACTCATTCTTTTTCTTTTATTTAATTTCCATGTGAAGTCATTACACACTTTAGTGAAACCACTTACTCTTACATAACATTGGCGTGACACCAACTTTTTCACCTTTTAATGAAACGGTTTCAATTATCCGTGCCTCAAAAGTTAGAAAAAAAAAAAAAAAAACACACTTGTCAAGTATCTTCATTTCATCATTTTCCAAAACCTCAAGCCAAACAAATGTGAGATTCTTTTCTTTCTTTCAAGAATATTTAAATGACAATATGCTTTTTACAGTCTTACCAACTTTGGTCAAAAGATTGCCTGTAGTTCCACAATTTTGACTGATTTTTTCCCTTTGGAATTAGCCTAATTTCTGGCTTTATATGTAAAGCACCATGACTCTCTGCTTTCTTTCTCTTTTTGGGTGGGTTTAGGGAGGAAAGTGCCTCCAATATGACTCGTGGTTCTTTTTAATTGCATTACTCTCTGCTTTCCAATATGACTTTTCATTATTCCAATCTACTTTTTAATTGCATGTATAGTTTTTTCTATACCCATCAATAAGATACATTATAAGTTCAACGCGTTTATAACGACCCGTTTAGCCTATTTAGAACTTGATAACAACCCACCAACCCATTTGACCAGTCTAGATGAATGGTTTACATGTGTCTCCCCTTCCCGGCTAGGGTTGATATCTTTCACACGAGTAAAAGGGTCATGCTCTGATTCATCAATTCAAGCTGCGAACCCGCCACGATTATCACAAGTCATGCCATGTAATTGAAAACTTCCCTTTTATGCCAACCAAACATAGGATTCCTGAGTTTTGAACTTACTGTCAACATCATTTGTACAAAATGTAGATATACAAGTACACTTATACATATATTTCTATTACAATACACCTTTATAAGAAAGTATTCTCTAATGTCCATCAAATTAATATACATAAAAAGGGTTCAAGAACAACTTTAATAAATCATTAAAATCACTTTTCCTTATCAAAGAGCATATGTAGCTCGCAAATAATCGATTATTGCAGCACTCTCAAACATTTTCACCCCCGTGTTTGGATCCTCTAGATAAGGTGCCTGTCATTAAAATTGATAAAATTCAGATAATATGAACGTGTATTATTTCTACCAATTTTACTTATGAATGAGTCGACAATGACCGCTCACTTCTCAATAAAAAAACGAATATTGGAATTTAAAATTGGAAGAAAAAAAGACCTGGAAGTGCCCAATCTTCTCATAGAATTCCTGTCGTTTTGGGCTGCCACGAGCGCAACTGAAAGAAAGAAAGTTGTACGATGATTACTGACTTGTTGACGTTTATAACTCGTACAATGTCTTCAAATGTATCACAAAAAAACACCATTAACGGATCGTCTCAAAAGCACAGGACTTTACCTGTGAAGAAGATGCGGCAGCTCCAATTCTACAAGTACTTCACGCACAAGTTTGCAAAAAGGTGACGCCTGAAAATGATATAGGCGATATTAGATGATAGAAAAAAAGTTGCATGTACTTAAAATGCATGCAACCTACTGAATCAATTTGTTCATATAATATTTGTAATAATATATTTTTGGGACCAAAAGTGTTTACGGTTAAGTTGAAACATACCAAAAGTTACCCGTATTTAATCTTACCTCATACGCCCATACTTCAAGAGGTTGTGGTGGCATTTTTGCTTTCGTATACATGCTCCCCTGCAAAGATAGAATTATTTGGAAACGGGTATCCATAAAAGTTAAAAGAAGTTCGAATAATGGAATGCCATGGTTACGAAGATGTTTACGAAAACTGTACCTTTCCCATACGACCTATCATGGCAAAACCCGCACTCAAAGTCTGTAAAAAAGTTGGTTAAAAAGATTGTTTTGATAAAACTATGATGTATACAACTATATATAGTTGTTTAGTATGAAAGATCAAAATATGGAAATTATATTTATATTTACTTACTGTCAGCAGGCCAAGTGATAAAGATAATGGCACATTTCCATCTCCTGAAAAAAGCAATTATAAAAGACGTATAAGATCATTGTTATAAATTACCAAAACGAACAAACAAATCTACCCAGTAAAAATCCCACTCATAGAGTAGGGATGAGATCGGTACCGTACCAGTACTGAACCAGTATCGATACCGTAAACGAGTAAAAATATTAACGGAATACCATACTGATTATGGCGGTACAGGAACATACCAGAAAAATATGGAAACCGACTAGTACTGAAACCGAAAACCCTAAAAATGAATACTGGTACCGATTTTGTTTGGTCGGTATCGGTTTGGTATGGTACCAAACTGAACCGGTACTGTACAGAAAAGTTTTTTGTGCCAATCCAACCTGACCCGCGCATAATACCATTTTGACCCGATGACCCATTACCCCCAACATGCCCGAACCACCAATTTTGACACGTAACACAATAACGATAAAAACTACACGAAAACAAGAAGGATGTGAAAAAAGAATGCTAACCATATTTCTCAACAAGATATTTTATAATGTCATCTGATTCATACATCGAAACTCCTGTATTTGGATCTACCTGAAGCAAAAAGAAACAAAAAAGAACACGATTTTTATTTGATTATTAACTCCCAAAAACACCGTTTATAGAATCTAAAACTTAAGGATAACTTATCAGACGACATTCAAAAAATAAACGATTCAAAACCGAGTATTAACCAGCATACCATGTAAGGAAACATCTGTTTCCCACCCATTTGACCAACTTTGGGACGAAACGTTGGACCATTTCTCGGGCAAGGATAATATAACACATCAAGATCCAACACTGCAACAATTTCCCTCACCTGTAAATAATAAAGAAAAATTTAATGTGATGCATTAGTCTAATTACATTTCTGCGTAATTAAAGATTAAAATGCCATTTCGTCCATGAGGTTTGGCCGGTTTTGCGACTTTCGTCCAAAGGTTTGTTTTTCCGCATCTGAACCCAAAAGGTTTGAAATCTTGCCATTTTCATCCAACTGACTAACTCCATCCATTTTTAACCGTTGAACAAGAGCCATTTTATGCAAATCTACCTCTTTCGAGTCGTCGGTAATGGACTCGCCAGAATAAAAAAAAAAAAAAGTTAAAATGTATAAAAGGACAAAAACGGCTCTGATTAACGGTAAAAAATGGATGGAGTTAGTCAGTTGGATGAAAATGACAAGATTTCAAACCTTTTGGATCCAGATGCGGAAAAACAAACCTTGGACAAAAGTCGCAAAACCGGCCAAACCTCATGGGTCGAAAATGGCATTTTACTCGAAATAAAATAATGCTAGTCTTTAACAAGTCGCTACTTAACAATTAACATAATTATTTTAAATCCACCAAGAATAAGAAACTATAAACGAACATGCGGTTCATACCTTACGGCAGAAAGGGCAGCTTAAGTTTCCACATATTACATGAGAATGCACAATTAGTAAGAATCAAAACTTTAAAAATGAGAAAAACATAATAAATTATTCGCAAGCTTATTTGCGGGTCTGAATAATGAAGATATCAAAATATGAAAACAATTTATTTTATAAGTACCCTTCAAACTCGTATATTTCGATAGGTTTCGCGGGTCTGGGGCCTAGTTTTGAGCTCTCTTTTGCTATAAAGCCTGCAAGCAAAGCAAAGCATGGCATGTATCTTAGTGATTAAAATTACCATTTAAAAAAACAATATTATATGAAGTGATCTTTTAATTACTCAAACATGATAAGAGATAATCATATCATTACCTCCAACACTAAGACCATATTGGCCCGCAGGAATCTCATTCTTGGGAACAAAAGAAACCGAGTACCTAATAGATCACACATCATAAACCAATTACTTAATCGCTATATGAAAGTATTCAGATTTATGCGGTATTGTATCTAAGGGTTGGGTTCCAGACTGAACACAGTTGTTTGCAAGAACGTGAATAACATAACAAATCATTATTTTTTTTCAGTTTTCATAACTTTCAAAATATAAAAAAGAGTTAAATGCTATTTTAGTCCTTGTGGTTTAGGCCATTTTGCCAGTTTAGTCCAAAGGTTTCATTTTTCGCCTGTGGGTCCAAAAAGGTTTTACCGTTGCCATTTTAGTCCACTGTGTTAACTTCATTCATTTTTTCTGTTAACGAGAAGGGTAATTCGGTCATTTTATATGTAATTCTGTTAACCAGAAGGGTAATTCGGCCATATAAAATGACCAAATTGCCCTTCTCGTTAACAGAAAAAATGGATGAAGTTAACCAAGTGGACTAAAATGGCAACGGTGAAACCTTTTTGGACCCACAGGCGAAAAATGAAACCTTTGAACTAAACTGGCAAAATGACGCAAACCACAGGACTAAAATGTCATTTAACTCTATAAAAATGGTTGAAATGCAATGTTTATTCATCTCTCCTAAGATACAAAAAATACATATATATTATATGAACAAACTTTGTTTATTTATAGAACCTACACATGTAAATTTAAAAAATTTACATGCAAGAAGTATAAAATTTCTAAAACATGAACCATTAATAAACATTTAAAAAATTTATCTTTGTTCTTTCTGTTCCCGCAATAACTTAGCTTGTGCAATGAACCTCACCCTGAATATAAACAACTTCAAAAATAGAATTCTATGGTTAAAGAACTGTTCTTTCATCAGAAATTAAACATTACTATCAAATTCAAAATATTTAAAACCAAATATATTCTTCTTAAATTATTAATATTGTGACTAAACTTGTGCAGGGTTCATCAAATCATCTTATTCTATTCTCCAATGTATTCAGTAACCCATATAAGAATAATTCTAATCACTATTGTTAACCAAAGAATTATTATTAATTAGAATGTTAAAATTTTAATAAAACAATAAAACAACATACCCATTAACAAAAACACCAGTACCCAACCGGAACAACAGATTCAAACTAGCAGTGATGAGGTCCCCAACTTGATCCGATCTAGGAGTAAAAACCTTCGGCTCAGGAGCCTTGAAGTTGGGCGGAGGGGTGATTGCAGAAACTGAAGTGGAAGATGTATCGGAAACTTCTGTTGATGATTTTATAACGAAAACCCTGCTACTGCTTGATGGTTTTGATCTGTTGTGACGCAAAATGGGTCTAGAAATCGAGGGTAAAGGCGTGAAATTGAGAACGCCGGCCATGATTATCCTCCGGCGAGAAACTGGGGTTGTGCACTTGGAGTGTTCGACGAAATGCCGCTATGAAAATATGTGGGATTTTGAAGGGGGATGATGAGAGGTTGGAGGTTAGTTTGTTAATCCTCATTCTAGGCCACATAAAAGGTGCAATTCGTGGACCATGATTTGTTTCTTGTAGCATTTCGCACCCATCTCTATTCTACTCTTGAGTTGAGTGACTCGGCATCATTTTTTTAACGGCAAGAAACAACGTGCTAATCATCGTGATATCGGGCGTTGTGGCCAAGGTCGACTACTCGACCGCTGCCAACCCCTTGGTTCTCCCAAATGCACAGAAATCCGACCTACACCTGCCCGAAGGCACGACAGTGGAATACCAAGTTTTTCCCCAACCACTCCACCACTACCTCATTGGCACTCGGCATCATCTAACACACCAAGATATCATAAAAAGTAAACTGCCATTTTGGTCCTTGCGGTTTGGGCACTTTTGCCATTTTAGTCCAAACCACAGGACCAAAATGACAGTTTACTCTATCATAAAGTTCATCCGTGTAATACACATGTTTCTAATCGAGTATATTACTATATATAAAAAATTACGAAAAAACAACCAAGTAATATAATATGTATCCTTTTGTTATATATAAAAACTAGGTTAGAACCCCGTGTATTACACGGGTTGAATAAATGTAATTCTATATACTAAATAATAAAATAATATATTTTTAAAAACATCGTTTATTATACCAGTTGAATAAATGTAATTTTTATATATTAAATAATAAAAAAGTTATATCTTTAAGAACCATATGTATTGTACGGGTTGAACAAATGTAACTTTATACATCAAATAATAAAAAAAATTATATCTTTAAAAACCTTGTGTATTAAACGGGTTGAATAAATGTAATTTTGTATACCAAATAATAAAAAAAATTATATCTTTCAAAAAAACTCGTATATTACACGGTTTAAATAAATCTAACTTTATAAACCAAATAATATAAAAGTTGTATCTTTAAAAACCCTTTGTATTACATGGGTTAAGTAAATGTAATTTTGTATACTGAAAAATAAAAAAAAATTATATATTTAAAAGCTCTTGTATATTACACGGGTTGAATAAATAAATGTATTTATGTATATCAAATAATAAAAAAAAGTTGTATGTTATTAATATGATTAGAATCTGATTCTCTTTTTTAGTTTTATTAATCAACATACCAATTGAACTTCTATTATCAGTGTAATATTTCATCTATTAATATTAAATTAAAAGGAACATTACTCAATATTAATTCACTAAATATTAAAAAGTAACGTGTTTTTTAATTAAAAGAAACATTTACTCAATATTAATGCAATGAATATTAATGCAATATTAAACTAATAATATTTAGTAGAAAGATTATCTATAATTAATTAGAAGAGATTAAACTAAAATAAAAATTATCTATAAGAGATGACCTAATATGATGACAAGTGTCCTGGTTTCTTTTATTATATAGTATAGATTGATAGTTATCTATAGTAATGTTTTCAAAACCCGGTCGGCCGGTTTAACCGGAGACCGGTGGTGCCGGCAGTCCGGTCATGCCCTTTGAACTGTAATGTGCAGCAACCGTCCGGACGGACCGGTGGCCGGTGGTTGAACCGGAGAACCGGTTGAAATAATGGCCGGGCCGGGCCGGTGTAAAAGGATCGGAAAAAAAAATATCTCCGGCGAAGGACGGTAGCCAGAGGCTGATCTGTTGTTTCTCGTTGATGTTGCTCTACACCTTCATATTCTCTGTAACTGCTTCGAGTATCCGTATGGATGTTATTTCTCTGGACTACGAATTTGATTATTTCTTCGATGAAGAAGTGTACTTAGGGCTGTAAACGAACCGAACGAACACGAACAAAGCTATGTTCGTGTTCGTTCGTTAAGGAAATTTGGATGTTCGTGAACTGTTCGCGAACACATGACGAACAGAAGTTTGTGTTCGTGTTCGTTCGTTAAGGAATTTTGGTTGTTCGCGAACAGTTCGTGAACACTAATCACGAACGCAAACGAACACAAATGAACTTTAATTTTGAAAATTAAAAAAGGAACCGTTAATCTTAAACATTGTACCATTTAAAGGTTGAAGGGATGGATGATATTGGGTTCAATTGATTGGAGATAGGCTGAATGAAGGAGCGTGATACCAAAGAGGGAGAGGGCCAGAGAGAGGGAAATACATATGGGGAAAGTAAAAAATTAATAAAACATTAAAAACTTTTAGAAAAATAAACATAAAAAACCGAACACGAACAGACATAAACGAACGAACATAAACGAACTATTACCGAACGTTCACGAACGTAGTCGAACGAACGAGACCTTTGTTCGTGTTCGTTCGTTAAGCTTATCGAACGAAATTTTTTGTTCGTGTTCGTTCGTTAAGCTTATCGAACGAACATAAACGAACTTTCCGCCGAACGGTTCACGAACTGTTCGCTGAACGTTCGGTTCGTTTACAGCCCTAAGTGTACTCTCTCATACAAGAAAAAATGAGTTTTTAAACTAGCTAAAAAAGTAATAAGAGAAATTGATTTTTACCTTTCTGGTGACAGCTAAGGCCTAAGAGAGTAATAGGTGTCTAGTGATGTATGAGGTAACAAGCACTCTACTATAGGCTTTGACTCTTACATTAATGTCTTGGTATTTTTTTTATCTTTCAAATGGTAACTCTAAAATGTTAAACTGTCATGCAAGGTTAAAATTATATTTAGTTTATTTTATTAAGTTAGAAATATATTATGTTATGTTGTATAGTTTGGTGATTTAATTTGATTAATGATGTTTAATATAATATATATAAATATACATATTCCGGTTCTTAAATCCGGTCTAACCGGTCCGATCGGTCCGACCATTGAACCCATAAGAAGACCGGTTCGCTTTCCGGCCCGGTTATGAAAACATTGATCTATACTATATATGATGCATAAGGTAAGGGTATTTTAAGATACTAATATTAAGAATTTTTTTTTCTATACGAGAAAAATGTCCGGATAGTCCATTTGCATTGGTGAAATTTCACCTATAATCCTCACCTTTCTAAATTTTCACTTATAGTCACTAACTTTTGCACACTCGTTTCTTGGATAGTCCCTAACGTAGATGGGGTTAGTTTTCTAAGTTAAGTAGGTATGAAATGACAAAATTACCGTTTATATTAAAAAATCTAATAAATAAAACATTAACATATTAAGAAAATACATGTGGCCCTCACCTTTTTCCCAACCCACCCACCCCCACCCTCACCCCTCATTCCTTTTCACTATTTTGTCCTTGTCTAGAACGACGGTTCACCACCATAACATCTCCACACTATCGAAGTCCAAACCACCACCACCATAACACCACCCCGCCATCGCTGGAAAAACGCACCATGATAACATCGCCACCCCGCAAATCGCCCCCATCATCGGAGCTGTTTTTCACGTCGGCGGAACCCTAGGTCACTCGTTCTATTACGTTCTTTCATCCGTTCGATTCATCTCACCTGCGTTCTCAGATAAGTTCGATTCGCTGTCACAATCACTCACCAACCCACCCCACTGTTCACCATCGTTGCTGCAGTTTTAAAGATATTTGACTGATCACCAACCCAATCCACTGTTGACCATCGTGAAACAGATCAGTGCAATAAACCAGCTTTGGAGTTTGACACTGTGAAACATATCAGGTGTAGAGATATTTGTAGGTTTAGAATGTGTTGCGTGTGTGTTCAAACCTGCAACAATTGAATTTATCAGGTTAGGGTCTTTTTGTTCGAATTGATGATTCCGGTAATCAATGTTCACGTAAAGTTGAGACTGGACCAGGGGTGTTAGTCTCTACGAACAAGATAGATGTATATAGTTTTACGCCGAATTTCATTTTTTTGTTGAAAAAAGGGCAGGTTCATGATATTATGATTGAATGAGATCATGTGGGTACAAAGGGTCCTTGTCTTTTGATTCATGTCGATGGTAAAACAATGATGCAATTGAAGCATTTGAGATGGAAATTTAGAAGGAATTATACGATTTTGGTTGATGGATTACCGTTGAAGTGTATTGGTGACCAGGTCGTCAGAAAACATCTTTGGCAGCATGTGGTGTTTATGGAGAGGTGAGGGTGAAGGTGGGGCCAACAAGGCTTAAATAGTTAAATTGTTTTTATTATTTAGGTGGGTTCCACTTGAGTTTAAATGATTATTTTAGTTTATCTTGTGTTTTAATTTTTTGTGTAATAGTAAGGGCATTTTAGTAATTTTACACTCACTTAACATCAAAAACTAACACCATCCACGTAAAGGACTATTTAGAGAACGAGTGTGCAAAAGTTGGGGACTATAGCTGTAATTTAAAAAAGGTGGGGACTATATATGGAATTTCACGAAACCATAGGGACTACCTAGACATTTTTGGAAAAATTACAAGTTTTGTCCTTTATCTTTAGACCACTCTTCAGGCGGCGTCCTTTTTAACGAATGTTGACAGGCGGTGTCCTTTACTAGGTATTTTATTACAAGTTTAGTCTTTTACACCCAACCCAGTTAAAAAACCCTATTAATTGTTGACAGGCGGTGTCCTTTACTAGGTATTTTGTTACAAGTTTAGTCCTTTACCTAGGTATTTTGTTGTAAGTTTAGTCCTTTACACCCAACAATTAACAGGGTTTTTTAACTGGGTTGGGTGTAAAGGACTAAACTTGCAACAAAATACCTAGTAAAGGACACCGCCTGTCAACATTCGTTAAAAAGGACACCACCTGAAAAATGGTATAAAAATAAAGAACAAAACTTGTAATTTTTCCGACATTTCTCTCTTTTTTAACACATAAAGTACATTCTAAAATGAGTGTATATTAGTCTTTTAAACACTAATTAAACTTTATTCCCCTCATCATAATTACATTCTAGCTTCCTTTTCTATAATCAAATTATAGATAATTAATTAATAGTTACATTTTCCCTTATATAAAAACTAACTACTACCACCTCGATTTTTAAACGACCACAACATTTTCATAGATTAACTTTTTAAATTACACCATAAAAACAAACATTTTACTCTTTTTTTAATTTGAGTATAGTATTGCTATAGTTATTTAATTAAAAAATTGATATGTTATGTGATTAACAGTGTCTAGAGTGAGCAATAACGGGATCGTTAACCAAAACCGAATCGAAAACAGAAGAAACTGAACCGAAATCAATCAAAAACTAAGTTAACTAAAATCCGATTAAAACTAATCAACCAAAAATCGGTTATCGGTTTTTTGATACCCTCGTTTAACCAAAATAAATCAAACTGAACCATTCATAGTTTCATATATTTCTAGCTTTTTGTAACACCCTCAATATATTATAGCGAGTTTTTTATTGTTATGGAATTTTGACATGATGTAATTTAACTGGGAATTTTTTACCTAGTTAATAAGTGTTATTTACTAATAGAATAAGGAGGTTGTAGGGACTGAAATCGAACATGATTGAAAGTTGGGAGTATAAAAAGCTGAAAAAACTAACACACATATATAGTGTGTGTGGTGGCGAGATTGAGAGAAATAGAAAAAGAAAGAGATAATTCTCTTTAAACACCACTTCACAAATTCAACAAATTTGAAGGTGAAATCCAAGTGATTTCCTTGCATGTTTGAGGATTTAGATCACATAACATCATAAAAACCAACCTAAGGTATGTTGTAATTTCATACTACCTCCGTCCCATTAAAAGTGGCATATTTTGAATTTTCAAAGTCTTTATTTATAAACTTTGACTTTAATTATATATTTTTTGTGTTATATAAAACTTGATGAAAATTAACCCGATAAAACACTTGTAAAACATACTCAAATCATATAACTTTCATCACATATTGTCTAACACAAACAAAATTATCTAAGGTCAAAGTTTATAACTAAAGACTTTGAAAATTCAAAATAGAACACTTTTAATGGGACGGAGGGAGTATTTAGTAGGTTTTCTTGTTAAGAGGATCCATGAAATATAAAGGTCTAGCTGAGTAGTAGCCCTAAAATGTAAATTGATGTAGTAGTAATGCTTATAACCATCATACATACAAGAATTTATGAAATACTTGAGTAATTTGGATATTTTATAAGTGTTATATGTGTTTTGAAGTGGGTTTTGACATGAAAGATTTACCCATGATTATTTTGGACAAAAATAATTAATGTTATGTTAACTTGATGCTATTGAAGGTATGAACTTGTTGAGTTGTAATAACTTGGTAATCTTGGTTGACAAATTGGGATAATATATATGATAGTTTATAAATGATGCCCATCAAGCGTTTGATAAAATGCCTACACGAAAAATAATTGTTTATAATCCAGGGAAACTTTAATGAATGTTGAGAAATGATTACTAGTGATCATTGGATGAAATAAGACCATATATGATTATGCGTTCTAATGGTCACTTGGGTTAAATTTAGGCAAATCAAGTGAGGCTTCGAGAAGCCGAGCTGGGAAGGAGGCACATCAAGGGTAATCACTAAGGTACACAACTACATTGTTACAATTCACTAAGTTACTATGTTGATAGCGATGAGAAATGAAAAGGTTATTAAGAAATTTAATGAAAGACCCTTTGGGCCAAGTGGAACTGTGAGTTAAGTGAATCCATATAATATGGTATGTAAACTCGAAGTCTAAATGACCTACAAGATCTTAGAAACGATAGTGTTGCCAAACGGATAAAATCATGGTCATATATTATGATGAGAATTGATTAAATGATAGTCACCACTCATGGTTTTGAAGGAAACTATAAGTGTCTACTAAACGGGTCGTTTGCGGTCTATAGGGCCATAAACAAGGAAATGGACATGTAAAAGCAAGGTATATACGACCCACGGGGTCGTAGAAGCTAAGGTATTGTCCTATGATACCAGCCACGATTTCCGTTGTGGTAGGGAGAAAATGAGGAAAACCTTTATAAGGAATATAAAAGGCATGAGGTAGAATGCCTAATGCCTCCTAACGGTTCAGTTTGGGTAAAAGAACCAAACCGAATAAAGGAAGTAAAAATTTCAAGAATTGGTAACGAATTTCGGGTTTAAAGATTGAAAGGAAAAAGACCTAAGGGTCTGTTTGGTATGAGGTAATGGAATGGACGAAGGAATGGAATGGACGAGGTAATGGAATGGACGAGGGAATGCAATGGATCATTACCATTCCATGTCTTGTTTGGTTACCATGTGTGAATGGAATGAATTATTATTGTGTATTGTTCGGTAGACAAGAAAAATGGAGTAATAAAATCAGCGGTGAGAGGTGGTGGTCGATGGTAGTGATTGTGGGTGGTAATAGGAGGCGGCGGTGGGTGTCGGCGGCGGCGATGGGTGGTGGTGGTGGCGGCGAGTGGCAGTGCGGCGGTGACGACGAGTGGTGGTGGCGGCAAGGTGGCCGTTGGTGGTGGGTGCCAGCAGAGGTGGCGGCGGCGATGGTTGGTGGCGGCGGTGGCGGTGGTGGTGGCGTCGACGACGGTGGTGGGCGGCGGCGGCGAGTGACGTTGGCGGTTGGTCGCAGCTGTGGGTGATAACGGTGGCGAGTGGGTGGCGGCGGCGGCGGTGGCTGTCGGGGTGAGGTGGTGGCGGGTGGCGGTGATGGTGTCGGTGGTGGGTGGTGGTGGTGGTGGGTTGTGGCGAAGTTGGTGGGTTGTGGTTTTGTTGATGAATGGTGCAAGAGGGGATGGAATGGAAAAAAAACATGGGGTGTGGAAGGAATGATTTTGAGGGAATGGAATGCCTTTTGGAATGGGTGATTCCATTCTATTGACCAACCAAACATCCTTTTCTTCATTCCCTCGTAATCATTCATTCCATTCCACCTCTCATTCCTGCATACCAAACACTACCTAAGTGAAGTAATTTGGGTTTGGACCAATTCGGGGTGCAAACTTGGTGAAAAGTTGCAAAATCTGGCTAGGTGTGAAAAGTGCCAAACTCCAAAAACTTTCTAGAAAACTACCTCCCCCACGCCACGCGAAGGCGAGACTTGGCTCTTCCGTGATGCGCGAGGGAGCCTAGTCAATTACCTGGTCAAAATTTAACCCCTTGCTCCACGCGGGGGACTGAGTTTGCCACTCTGCGATGCGCGGGGCACCTTGTTCAGCAAAATTGTTTTTTTGTTATGTTTTTAACGATTTCGTTGAAATAACCTAAGTACGAATCGTTTGAATGAAATCTTATGATAGGTAACATCTAATTTTAAGCACCGAATGAAGATCAAGCCACGTCAAGAACCATACAATTCCCAAATCCTTGTTAATTTCCGCTTTTGTTAATTTTTTTGGAACTTTAAAAATGATGTCTAGCTATATGTAATCAAACTTTCATGTTACATTAGCTAAATGTTCTTTTGTGAAGTATAAATTGGGTTGATTGTCGAAATACTATTTATATATTCTAAGTATGGGTCTTACACCAATTGACCCGACTTAGGATCTAGATATTGCATGTTGGACTTATCCCGGTTTGTTGCCTACCTTGATACTCGAAGGAGATAGGATGTGGGTTCGTTAGGATTTCTTGGCTTTTTAGGTTAGAAATTTCTTGAAAGTGAATTTCCTTCCTGATATCCTTTCTATCCGCTTTCCCCAACATTTACCTTTAGGACTAGATTCATCCCTTCATAAAGTGAGGTACTTTAAGATTAGTGAGGCTGAGAAGAGACCTTATCTTTGGGCATGTGGACATATATTGCATGGTGAGATAGAGAGGTGATCCCTTCTTTACTCGGTGAGCTTTACACAACTTGTAGGTTTTTGTTTAGTTGTCCTAGTGAGACCGAGAGACGAGAGTATCCTTTGTGATTCTCGATTTAGTTATATATTTAGATTTCGATGGCCTTTAAAGTATCCATTACCCCATCACAGTTAACTTTCTCATTAGGATTCCTGATCTAGACAGTCATTACCTCCTTATCTGATTTCTCTTTGTGTTGTTGTTTCGTGCATACTTCTTTCCGTGACTATTGTTCTTGTTCAGAGCCTACTTATAGCGTTGAGTATTCTGATTACTTGTTTACCACTTTTCTTTAGTTGTTAGTAGAAAAGCATGCATATTTGGGGTTAAAGATGATTTTTCCATAATTAAAATCACTATTGGAACTGTTATACCTTCTTATTGAAAATGCATTATGTGTAAATAAAATTTGGGGTTAGGGTTTAATGGGTGCTTTTAACCTAAATCAGAATTTTATGTTTTATGTTGTTTAATTTGGAATTGTATACACTCTTTTGATAAAGATGATATAATGAAATGAGTTGAGAAGAAGAACCCCACAATTTTATAAATGTTCAAGCTCTATTGCATACAAGGTGTTCGAATAAATGCTTCCTTAATATGCTATGAAAATTATAAAGATTTTTACGTCTTGTATGACCCGTACGATAAGGACATACTAACTCGCGGGTTCCGCCCGACGTCGCCGCTGGCCACCATGCTACTTCTTTTCTGTTTTCGAAGATCCGGAAACAAGATTTTTTGGTTTAACTAATCTGTTCAAGTGTGTTGATCGAGCTTAATTGAGACTGTGTTCTTAGTGTTCGCGTGTTCAGAGTTACAGGTATTCGGGATTGTTTCAAGGAGTTGATTCGGAGTTTGTTTTGTGAACGTGTGTCAACTAGCCTGATGTTTATTGCTTCCATCGTGTGGATCTTAGGTTTTCATCAAAAAGGTTTGTTTTGCACGAACACCCTATGGTTGGATTAATTGTTTCTACGAATTTCAATTCGATCGCTAATGAGATTTTAATCAGTTTAAAATAATGTAAACGTTTCCACCGCTTATTAATTAATAGATGAAATAAGATTTTATTTCAAATAAAAATTTATTAAAAATTGAAATTCCACGAATCCCATCAATATAGTAGTAAAATTCTTTTGAGCTAGCGGAAAGAATTTGGCCGGTGTCGATTTATAGTCTAGGTCGTGCAATCTAATAACCTAAATCCCTATAACCATGGCTCTAACCAATTTGTAACATCCCAACTGACGACGAAAACGTCGACTCGTCACGAATTATTGTTCAGTAGCACATGATAAAACTAATTAAAACTGAAATATATATTAAGCTCAAATTAGGTATCCAAATAAACAAAAAGAAACAATTTGTTCACCACACAAACAAAACATAAATCCATATTAAGTTTAAACTAGGTCCAAAAGCATCCTAAGCGTAGTAAAATCTTTAAAATGGTTTCAAACATGGTTACCTGAAACATGTGTAAAATCAAGTGTCAACTTCGAAAAGTCGGTGAGCAACATAGGGTTTATGTAATACAAAACCATTGATAGGTATACAATTCATATGGCATAATAAGCAGTCTAAGAAAATATGATAAAAAACATGACACTAGGGTACACTCAAACCTTTGTTGACTTGATAGTAAGGAACCTAAAATGGTTAGCCTCCTGATATAATGCGGTTTCAGTCATCCTACACATAAAAAAACAAGGAGTGGGGATGGATTATCAATCCTATAGCGCTATAACCTACTTCCATTCAGCTTGATCACATTCAATAAATATACTTGAAACACTAAATCGCATAGGTTCACACAATTTGCAAATAAATGTTATACAAAGCCGTAGAATTAAATTGAAATATGAAAAACTTGAAATTGTAAATGAACACGTGTGTCACTCTAAAGTGTAAATATTGAAAAAAGGTGTTGGACCTACAAAAGAATAGATAACTGCGAAAGCCAAAACATGCTATTTTGATCAAGAAATAAACAAGTTATGATCTACATATCCTCCCAAAGATAGTGAATCTTGAACACTAACATAGCATCTGTTTGAAGACTTCAAAGATCTGTTGAAGACATGAAACCACTGTTAAAGTAGAAGAAAAGTCTGTTCATGGCCAAAGCCCTGTTAAAGACAAAGCACTGATGAAGAAGACCAAACATCTGTTTTGTCCAGAACAGATGTTTGGATAAAGCAAACAATGGTTTAAAGAACAATCCTTTTAATGTAATAGTGTATGTCTAAACATATGTTAATTGTCTTAGAACAATTGTCACATTCCATCAGATGTTTCTACCATCTGTGGAATATTAGAAATGTTAGATGTCACTATCAGGGTGATATCAGACCTGATTGCCAAAAGATGTTTGTACTTTTTATAAATAGATCTCACATGTTAGAGATCTATTTCATCACATCACACACATTCCTTTTGTACGAGCAGTCTAAGTGAGTGATCATGGTGAGGGGGAGTTGTAGAATCATTACTGTAATTGTAATCTTTGAATTATTAATAGAAACACAGTTTTGATAAACTTTCCATTCTAGTGTATTCATATATTTCATCTGCAGTTCATCTTTCGATTTTCAACTATATTTGATTTATTTCATCAAACATGTCATTTATTCATACACTAAAACACAAAAGTTAAAACTCAGATCTTAATAATTGGTATCAGAGCTTGGTCATATTAAACTTGATTTCACAATCTGTTTAATACAAAAGACCGGCTCATATAATTGATAACCAACTGTTCGTTGTGTCGAATTATAGAGTTTAAAGTAACAAATTCCAAAAGTTTTTGTACGTACCATGTTTTTTTTTTCACAAAGATCAAAAGGAATGGCACAGAACAATCACAATCACGATCCCCATAACACTGGTTTCAACAACAAGCCTCCGATGCTTGTCAAATCAGTACACAATATCTGGTAATGTCGTATTACTCATGTGCTAGTTCAACAGAACACACGATGTTGAAAGTCCGTCATATTCGGACCACATGTTCCAATGGTACCAAGTGCCGAAAATCCAAACTTTCAGGAGCCAAAGAAACTAGAAAATTACTCCGAGCAAGATTTTCAAAAGTTTCAGTTACGCTAAAACATCTAGTAGTGTTGCAATGGCTCTACTAAATGAAATCTATGTTGGACTATTACACTGTAATAGTGCAAAAGAATTGTGGGATGCTTTAAAAGAACAATTCGGTAGAATAGAGGATGTGATTGAAAACACTCGTGAAATTCTCAATCAATAGTATGAGACCTTTACTCATGTAAAGGGAGAGACCTTAACTCAACAACTTGAAAGGTTTACCTGTTTAACAAGTGAATTAAAATTGGTCAACAAAGAATTTTCCAATTCCACTTTGAGCAATAGGTTTCTTAGGCCACTTCCTGAAAAATGGGATACAACTACTATTGTGATGAGAACCACACCAGGGTTTAAGGACATGACCTTGACTTAATTTCATGGTAAGCCTTAACCTTTGAAAGAGGGCTTATCCAAAAGAAGAAGCTCCAGGAAACTGGAAAAGTGTTTGATGACTATGTCTTTGGCAACACATCACTTTGAGTCAACAATCATCATCATCTAGAACAGTTAATGATTAGGGTTATGATCATTTTATTGACATATCCACTAGGATAAATTCTGATCAATACTCCAAACTTTGCTTTTACAGCAAATGGTGATGGTCAAAGTCCTGATAACCTATCTTTTGTTCTTGATGATCTACAACATATTGATCCCATTGACTTAGAGGAGATGGACATTTTGTACCAGGTGGCCCTACTCAGTATTAGAGTAAACAATTTCTATAAGAAAACTGGAAGGAAGTATCGAGGACTTAATGGTAGGTCAAGGGTGGGGCCAATAAATCAAAGATAAAATGTTTTAAGTGCAATAGATCAGGTCACTTTGCTAGGGAGTGTAGAAGTCAAACAAACAATCTTGCACCATTGATAACCTATCCAAATCAAAGACCTCAATCTAACAACCAACGCCACTTTTATCAAAATTCCCAAAATACCCTTGGACCAAATGTACAAAACACAACACATTATGCTCAATCCTTAAGTCATGTCCTTGTGCAATATGTTCAAGCATCTGTTCCTCAAGTCCAATGTGTTCAAATACGTGTTGCACAAGTTAAAGCACCTCCAGCTACTCCAGATGCAACTTATTGGTTCTCTTTAGAGGTCTCTTATGTATGAATGGGTTAGTTAGGGTTATGTTGTATTATAAGTGGTCAAGCTGGTAAAATAAAATTAGTAGTAAAAAATTTAACGGGTCAAACAGGGTAAATGGTAACAGACTGAAAATAGTCTGGAATGTGTTTTATGTCTTTTAAAATATCTAACAAGTTTTGAAATAAAATATTTTTTTTATTGTAACTGACACACTAAGTAACTAACTATTTAGATTAGAAAAGGTAAATTATTATGGATTGTTACACCCCGACCGCGTTAAAACAACAAAACCGCGATGGAAACGTCGGGGAGTGGAGTAACAGAATCATTGTTTAACAAGTCATGTATTGAAGTTATGTTTTATTGAATTATGTCATTACATTGTCTTGAAATTAAAAGCAAAACACAAACAAATTGTCTTTCATTGTTATTAAGTCACTAAGGCCTCGTCCATTCCTATGTGAGCATGCATCATAATCATCATCAACATCATCAAACAATAGCACCTGAAACATATGTGAAAATAAGTCAGCAAAGAAATGCCGGCGAGTACATAGGTTTTGTGAGTGAGTCAAGTTCATGGCTTGTATACATGTTGCAATACCTTGTATGACTACAAGAGTCGATAATTGAAAACCGTGTTTTGAAAAGTGTTTTGTATTGCAATATGATTAAACTTAAAACAAGTTGGTTATAGTTTATATAACCTCGTTGCCATGAATCTTGACCCAAAACATTTGCTTTTGTAAACCAAAATGTAAATTGTTCTTGTAATAAAACTCGTATGGTTTATATCATTTAGTAAACATCTTTGCGTGTCATCGTTTGAAAACATTCGTCCAAAATCGTTCAATTCGTTCGTGTTATCAATAGTTCATGTTATCAAAACCAATTGTTCAACTCGTTCTTGTTATAAACCATCGTTCAATCATTCAAATCGTTCGTGTTTTAATTGTGAAAAACTAACTCTTGGTCGTCTCGTTGAACACATTCAAACCTGTGTGACTCGTCCCTCGTCAATCGTATTAACAAACCACCAAAAGGGTTAGTTAACATTCATCAGGTTCTGTCGTTACCCACATTACCTCATAACCATGGAATAGTCCGATAACGGGATTTGTCAGATCATATGGTACCATAACATACTACTGGTCGGCTTGATCATTGTTAATGAATGTCATTCGTGTTATCTATTAACACACCAACAAGTTCGTCCACATTATTGAAATCATTGTGTTAACATAAACCATATCATTTGTTTTGAAAACTCGAAATCGTTTAGCACATATGAATCACCCCAAAACAATTGAAAGCAGTACAATAGGGGAACTATGTACTCACTTGAGATTTGCTAAGTATCCTTGATTAAGTGAACTAACAAGTTTGGGCAATGAAGGAATTCAAGTGGCACCTAGTAATCGGATCACTATGTTAATAAATCGACATCTAAATTGGGAGATCTGGTAGAATGAGGTCTTGTAAGCCAAATGAGTGTTGAAACTCATATGATATGGATTATGACCCGTTATGAATTGAAACTCATATGTAAGCCTACATTCTGAATTGAAACCTATCCTAAGTACTTATGACCCGTTAAGGTAGTCTACGCTACTTTAACGCGTTATTTGCGCAAAGGCGCATTCGGATAGCCTAACTAGTCCTATGACAAGTATTATATGCCTAAAATGTTTGATATTGTTAAATAATCAGTTTAAGTTTCAAAATTGAAGTTACATATGCTTAAATTCAAGTTATGCGTAAAAGGGCATTTTGGTCATTTTCCTAAGGCATATAAACTACATATCATACAACTAATTAAACTAAGTGGCCATAAGGTATAACCTTGGAAGGTTATTCCCTATACAACTATGGTCACAAAATATGTTTGGTCGGATCCTAATGATCGACCAAACGGGTTGGGTTCGAAAGTCTAAGCGGTTGTTAAGACCGCTTGACTTACAACCCTAAACAAGCACTAAACTATAAAAGTGACGAGTTAAACATGTTAAAACATCTTTAACTAAGTTAGAAAACTGATTTGATATCAAAACAAAGTGTTTTGATACCCGAAAAGAGTTTCGTCGCAGAATGCACATAATCGTGCATTTTGGCCGAAACTTTCACTCGTCACTTCGACTAGTCAACGTGGTAATCAGTAGGTATAGTCTAAAGGGACTATAACCATCATGATTACATTTACGTTGCAAAGTTCAGACAAACTTTGTCTTGACCAATTCATGGTCAAAGCTGAAAGTCAAACACTGTTTGACTTTCTTGCTTGAAATAAATAAACAAGAATGAAAGAACACTTACAATGTGACAACTCGAGTTTTCAAGGTCTTTCCTTGACACGTCATTTGTTTCGCAATTGTGTTTGCATAACTTGTTTGCCTTGTAATTGTGCACGTTTGTTATATGTTTGAGATATTGTGTTATTTACTATATGATTAATGTGTTTAATGTGTTTAGTTTTATAAACTTGTGAACTCTTTAAAAGTTAAAAACCATACTTGATGAAACATAGTGTTTCGCCACAAGCAAGCTTGGCGAAACTTAGGTGTTTTGCCACAAACCATCTTGATGAAACATTTGGAGTTTCACCACACTTCACTCAACGAAACCTAGGAGTTTCGTCATGCCCATCACGACGAAACATGGAGTTTCGTCGGCCCATGTTACTCCGAAGCCCAGTAAGGGCCCAACACTTTTACGCATAAATATATAACGAGGTAGGGTAGCACGTTGGCACAAAACTGATCGATTTGCAAACCCTAGCTCTCTCTCTCTCTCTCTCTATTAACCGACGGCAATCATCGTCATCATCTTTGAAACGTTCCAGTCTTTTGTTCTAATCTCTATCCATCTCGGTTAGTATAATATTAACTTTATTAGCACATATTTCTTATTGATGGATCTTATCTTGGTGTTTATCTGATGCGCTATGAATAAGTTATAGTAATGATGTAGAGTGGATGGGTTGTGTTCATGATTAATTGGTGGTTAGGGCTGATGATGAAACGTTGTTCTAATCACTTGTGGTATAGTTTGATTTGAATCCTGAGAACTTGCTAGTATTAGGGACGTTTCTGATAAATATTGTTAAATCAATGAATTGTATATTGTTGGTAACTGTACGATGATTTAGATTATGTAACGATAGATCTGACGAATGAAACAACGAGTAGTTGACGTGATTGTATGAATTGATCCGATTGAATGATAGGTGTTAATTTCTAAACTGTTAGGGTTTCTGTGGGTATACTGTTATATGTGAATGCGATGAAACATGTGGGGTTTCGTCACCTTGCATGCCGACGAAACATGAGGAGTTTCGTCACCATCATGTCGACGAAACACAGGGAGTTTCGTCATTATCATGTCGATGAAACATGTGGGGTTTCGTCACCTTGGGGAATTGCCGGTTAGGACTTAAGCTTGTAAACAGATCATAGTTTAGAACATGCATGCTACTGAATAACTATGTGTTGATTTTGTTGTTAATGATGTTAATCAAGATTGAGGAAACATGAAATTGCATGCAGAACATACAAGTGAACTGTGGATTTATGTGAGCTTGATTAACTGATTAGTGCTATGTGGTAATTGTTTCTTGAATACACATTATGATCGTGATTTATATGCGAACTATCTGGATGTACACTGATTTCGTTTACATGAATCACCACAGGCTTTGACTGATTAATTGTGAACAAGTAACATAACAAACTGAGCAAACTAAGGTGAGTTCACACTTTCTACAAGGCATGGGATTCCCGGTGGTTCGGGAATGGGTTGAGAAACTAAAACTTGGGTAGAATATGTACCTCCATCCTCCATGGGAAGGATGACAACACTAAACTTGCGTATTCTCCTTGGGTAGATTACGTACCTCCATCCTCCATAGGAAGGATGACAACATATAACTTACTAGACAAAACTCTATCATGAAGTCCCTCATTTTTATATCGACTTAATCGTCGGGCCAATGGTGAGCGGATCATTAGTTAAATAGCGCTATTAGGTTTGACAAGCCTCACACCGTGCCGCAGAGGACGGGAGGGGACTAATGGATCTGGGCACTTAGTCAATGATGATAGACATTGAGTAGGGCACATAAACATGACTCCAGTTAGTTATCAATATGGTATTGGGTCTAGTGGTTAACATGGGGTAGCCCCCACTGGTTATGGTTTGGGAAACAAGGAATTGGTTAACTCATGGGTTACGAATGAACTTATGGTTTTTGGGGACACACTTTAAAATAAACATCAACTGTGAACTCGCTTAACTTTGTTGTTGACTCGTTGTTACATGCCTTGCAGGTCGATAGATGCTTAGCTGGAGCTTGCATGGGAGCAGGGGTCGTTGTGGGACATGGACTGTTGAGTTCCATGCTAAACGTTTGAACTTTTAAACTTATACGTTGGTTTTAAACTTTATGCTTCCGCTGATAACTTGAACTTGATTAACTTGTTTTGGACACCAATTATATTGTGTGGTTGGACTTTTATTTATTTAATTACATTGTTCAATATGATTGGTGGCTGGATCCTGGTCCGCCATGCCTCCTGCGGTGAAACTCCGCTTGTGGATTTTAGGGGTATGACAGATTGGTATCATAGCCATTGGTTATAGTGAACTCGGTTTTAAAAAGGGAAAAGCTTTTTGGTAAAACCAAACTATAACCTGTACAGTGCTCAACGATCCACAACGACGCTTCGCTCCATGTGTAAGGCTCAACACAATAGGTGATATAGTTTATGATTGTATTTGTCACACCTTCAAAATACCACCTAGGGAGTGTCCCTGTTAGGCGTGTGACGTACCAACAAGGAGCCACAAATTACATTGAACCCATACATATTTCAAAATAAAGTTCTCGATTATTAATAAAATACCATCCAAGTTCGAATGAAAACCAAAGTATTCAGCAGAAGCAAATTAAATAGTTTCAAAACCAAAGTATAGTATCAAGAAATCAAAAGCGTAAATCCATCCAGTCGACCCATGACCACTCCAGCTACTCCAGACAGCAAGTTCCAATGCAAGACAGCTAACGACCTACAAGCATGCAAACAAGTGTGTCAGACTACGCTGGTGAGTTCAAAGTTTTGTTACCGAGTTTATTTACCAGATACTCGTATAAAACGGTTTAATAATTTGATTTGATGTGTTATTAACTCGAATACCGAAATGGCTACAAGATGTATTTGCCCAACCCCAATGTCTCTATCAAAACATTGGTCATGCTTTAAGGAAATTAGTTCACGCCCGTCCTCCCTGGTACGGTGTGAGGGTGCCAAACCTAATAGCGCTATCAACTAATAACCTCGTTGCCTCCCCGGCAACTGTCGGTAGATGTAAGGGGTCTTATGTGATAGAAACTGGGTATAATAACAAACATCCCAATAAACAAGCGTTCCTCCCCGGAACGTTACCCGATATCCCTCCCCGGGATGCATGCTTGGAAAAAAGAGCAGTGAACTCACCTTTGGTTCGCTCGGTAAGATTATCTACGAGTCTACCAGTTAATCAAGTACGTCCTAAAGGAGTCACCGATATCAATCAGTTTTACGTTCATGTATAGTCATAATGTACATACAAGCAACATAGTAGTTACACAACTCATAACATACAATCCCCTCAATACAGATACACGTGTTGTAACAGTGTCACAGTTAAGTATGCTATATCCAACACCAAAACATGCCCCCTAGGTCATAATCAGTCATCATTAATAGTATGTATCACGTGTTCATTAACCTATCATTCAACAACAGAGTTAACTCGGTCAATTTATATCATGCACATGCACAGTCCATTGGTCAGGGTGACGAAACCCCAGATGGCGAAACTCTAATGAGTTTCGTCGACCCTAAGTGTGGCGAAAGCCCCATGAGTTTCGTGGGACATGGGCTTTCGTCAATGACACATCAGTTCCAAGTTTCTCCGTCCCATCATTATCATTCTTATTTATTGAGTACTAGAGTCATGTTATGCATATTGTCCAAACTTTGAGATTAGAGCCGCCACTTTCATAAGTTTCAATCATACACACAAAGCATCCTTTCATCATTAATATGATAAGGTTTATCACCTTTGACTAATTTTGACACATATTCAGGAGGTGGCCGCCATTTACATATATGCACGTGAGATCAAATCACAATTCACAAGAGCCACCATTTACTATTTCAATATTTCCACATCACCAGTTAAAGTGATAGTTCATGTTTCTTGTCAAGTATTAAACATTAGTCAAATATCAAGTTCACAAATCCCAAACATAGTCCACCGAATTGTCACATCATATTGACTTTGATATAAGTTCCACTAACATTAATAGTTATCCCCATCGAGTAATTAGTGGCACAAATCATGCATATCACCAATTTATTCATCATTACAAATGTATACATCTAGGTTTCATTATCACATGTTCATGAACATACAAATACACATAATATCACCTATGCAATCATTAACAATATTAGCAACCTATTCAATCAAAACCAATTATTTACACCATAAAGAAATCAACAATTAACAGTTACTAACCAGGACTTGGTTGATCAATGCTATGTCGAACAAGGGGGGGGGGTGGATAGTCTCCTGTTGCCGTCAAACTCTAAAGAGGGGTAGGGTTTTTTTTTCGACTTGTGTTCTAAGTTTAATCTAGTTTGATCAATATTACGTTTTCATATATAATTATAAGTTTGGGGGCGGTGGATAATCCTATCATGACCGATCTGGGCCAAGCCCACCAGATTTCTCTATTACTTCCTTGGGCCATAAATTGCTTGTAGATCACACAACTAGTCTATTGGACAGTGGGTGATACCTATGGGCCGGTGACCATTACGTGACATCTAATAATATACCCAATAACCTAAAGTGGCACCAAAATGTGTATTGGGTAGAGATCAAATTAAACAAGTGTGTAGCGGGCTCGAATGACCCATGCTGCGAGCTGATACATTGTCGGGTTCTAAAGTGTGAAGATGCGGCCCAGTAGATGTACGTCCCAAATGTAAAAACATTACTTATTAAGTTATTGTACCAATCAGTTTAACAAATTTATACAAACAAAAGGTTTCAACATATTAGAGAAAGATGACGAGAAGTAAAGATTAAAAGATTGAACGTTACCGACCTTGAAAGTTCGGGTTGTCACATCATCCCCAACTTGAAAGAAATTTCGTCCCGAAATTTGACAAGTAAGCACAGAGGGGTGAAGTGAGAGATCAAGATTGTTGCAAGTTTGATCAAGATTGTTGCAAGTTTTCCCCAGGTGCCACATCATCCCCAACTTGAAGAGGAATTTCGTCTCGAAATTTGCCAGCTGTATTGGACACGGGTTCACTAGGCTTACACTTGTCCTTTGGGAATAAATGTGGATACTTGAGCTTCATCTGATCCTCGCGCTCCCACGTGAACTCCGGTCCACGCCTTGAGTTGCAACGAACTTTCACGATTGGAATGCGACTATGCTTACGCACCTTGACCTCCCGGTCCATGATCTCTACAGGCTCTTCGACAAACTGCAACTTGTCGTCAATCTTTAGCTCTTGAAACGGCACAACCAGTTTTCAGCAAGCAAACACTTCTTCAACTGTGAGACGTGAAAGACATCGTGAACATTACCCAACTCCGCTGGCAACTCAAGCTTGTAAGCGACTTTACCGATCTGCTCCAGAATTCTAAAAGGCCCGACGTAACGTGGATTAAGCTTGCCACGCTTCCCGAAACATACAACACCCTTCCACGGTGACACTTTCAACATAACACGGTCACCCACTGAAAACTCTAACGGTTTCCTACGCTTGTCAGCGTAGCTTTTCTGACGATCACGTGCCGCTGCCATACGATTCCTGATCTGAACAATCATTTCTGACGTTTCAAGAACAAGCTCAGGACCTGTGATCTGACTATCACCCACCTCGGCCCAACAGAGAGGAGAACGACATTTCCGCCCGTATAATGCTTCGAACGGAGCTGCCTGAATACTAGTGTGGTAGCTGTTGTTGTTGTAGGAGAACTCTATCAACGGCAGATGTTTCTCCCAGCTCTTGCCAAAGTCAATAACACATGCCCGCAGCATGTCCTCAAGTGTCTGAATGGTGCGCTCACTCTGACCATCCGTCTGCGGGTGATAAGCAGTACTCATATCGAGTTGCGAACCGAAAGATTTATGCATTGACTGCCACAATTCAGAAGTGAAACGCGGATCTCGATCTGAGATGATAGAAGTTGGCACCCCGTGCCTAGAGACCACCTCTTTAAGATAAACCGCTGCAAGCTACGAAAACTTATCTGTTTCCTTGATTGCCAGAAAATGCGCTGACTTTGTGAGATGGTCAACAATCACCCAAATAGTATCGTTTCCAGCCTGTGTCCTTGGTAACCCTGTAACGAAATCCATGGCGATCTGCTCCCACTTCCACGTGGGTATCTCTGGCTACTGAAGTAGGCCCGAGAGCTTCTGATGCTCTGCTTTGACTTTAGCACAAGTCAAGCATTTACTCACGTATGTGGCGATGATAGCTTTCATATTCGGCCACCAATACAAAACTTTAAGATCCTGATACATCTTATCCGATCCCAGATGAATAGAGTATCGTGACTTGTGCGCTTCATCCATCACAAGTTCTCTAAGATCACCAAACAGAGGAACCCATACTCTTTCCATAATATAATAGATGCCATCAGATCTCTGCTCAAGCTGCTTTTTCATACCTCGTAAACCCTCAGCTTCGATGTTTTCTTCCTTCAATGCCTCAGTCTGAGCCGTACGAATCTTATCAGGAAGGTTAGAATGAATAGTGAGTTGTAATGCGCGAACACGTTTACGCTTCGTCTCTTTTCGGCTAAGTGCATCAGCTACCACATTAGCTTTACCCGGATGATACTTGATAGCACATTCATAATCGTTCAAAAGCTCTATCCAACGCCGTTGCCGCATATTCAATTCCTTCTGGTGGAAGATATGCTGAAGGCTTCTGTGATCGGTGTAGATGGTGCATTTGGTACCGTACAGATAGTGCCTCCAGATCTTCAACGCGAAAACCACAGCTCCTAACTCCAAGTCATGAGTCGTATAATTTTTCTCGTGTACCTTCAACTGTCGAGAAGCATATGCTATCACTTTGTCGCGCTGCATCAACACGCAACCGAGGCCCTGAATAGAAGCATCACAATAAACCACAAAATCCTTGGTACCCTCTGGTAGAGATAAAATCAGCGCGCTACATAGTTTCTGTTTCAAAAGCTGGAAAGCATCCTCCTGCTTCGTTCCCCAAGAATAAACTACGTTCTTCTGTGTTAAGGAGGTAAGATGTTGAGCGATTTTTGAGAAATCCTGAATAAACCGACGATAGTACCCTGCAGACCAAGAAATTGTCGCACCTCCGAAGGATTCTTTGGCGCCGCCCAATTCCTAATAGCATCGATCTTAGCAGGATCCACATGTATCCCCTTTTCGTTAACAATGTGCCCAAGAAAATGTACTTCTCAAATCCAGAAATCACACTTAGAAAATTGCGTACAGCTGCTCCTTCCTCAGGAGCTCCAAGATAAGACGTAGATGTCATTCGTGGTCCTCCTTGCTCTTGGAGTAGATTAAAATGTCGTCGATGAAAACAATAACAAAGTCGTTGAGATACGGTTTGCACACGCGGTTCATGAGATCCATGAAGACCGCTGGTGCGTTAGTCATCCCAAACGGCATAACCAAAAACTCGTAGTGGCCATACCTCGTTCGAAAATCCATTCTGGGTACATCCTCCTCGCCGACTCGTACTTGATGATAACCCGACCTTAAGTCGATCTTGGAATAAAAACTTGACCCTTGTAGCTGGTCGAACAAGTCGTCAATGCGTGGTAAAGGGTAGCGATTTTTGATTGTCACCTTGTTGAGCTCATGATTATCTATGCACATCTGAAAGGACCCATCCTTCTTCTTCACAAACAGTACTGGGGCTCCCCAAGGCGAAGAGCTAGGTCGGATAAAACCCCTATCCAACAGCTCTTGGAGTTGATTCGACAACTCTTGTAACTCTCCTGGCGCAAGACGATAAGGAGCACGGGCAACCGGGGCTGCTCCTGGCATGAGGTCGATCTGAAATTCCACCTGACGATGTGGAGGTAAACCAGGGAGTTCCTCAGGAAATACATCGGGAAATTCATGAACCACTGGAAGGTCCTCGATCCTTCTCTCATCAGACTGCGTGTCACGACCTCCGACCCACCCTCGACGGAATCGGGAGTCACGAACAGCCCATTGGTACCGGTGATTATTTTGAAAAAGATTGCAGCGGAAATTTAATCAGGACCGTGAGTTAGGAAAAATATCAGAGTTTAGAAACACCGGATTTTTATTTATTAAATAGATGGAATAAATCCATGTTTTACGAAGGTAGCTTTAATAAAGATAAATTTTATTACATAAAACAATATTTCTTAATTTGATTTTAATTAATAAAATAAGCCACTTTTTGATGCCTTACAGTGCCGTATCCATCTTTTCCTCCAATCTACTGTAATTACCTGAAACGCGTTTTAAAAAGGTTTTGTCAGCGGAAAATACTGAGTGAATCATTCAGTTTACTGAAAACGACACATTTGTTATAATTTACAGTATTAAGAGCGATTACAATGTTTCTGATATCAAACCAACTACCCACGGTACTTTGTCACTCGACCCATCGGCCCTCTAATTGTCCAATGGTGTATGTGATTATGGTCATATCACCCATTGGCTGCCCCAATGGTGAAGATTATCAAGTAATGTATACAAAACCCCACATACCGGCTGTAATATGGTGACTACAAAGACTTAATCCCTGTAATTATAACTTTGAAAAATAACTTGGAGTTTTGTAAAACAGTTGATAAAAAGAGAATGACTCACATTATAAGCATGCAGATTCATACGGGCAAAGTTTAATCTACAGATATGCCTTGATATATTGCAGATTTATACAGGCAGAGCTTAGCCTATTGATTTAGCCTTGTAACCTAGTGCACACGATTAGGTAAATAACTAATACAACATTTACGATAACTCACGAGATTAAAACCCTCACAACGAATGATAAAGTGCAATCACTTAAACATCCATCGAATTCACAACGAATGACAGAGTATTCCCCGAGTTCGGGTGGTACTCAAACATCCTGTTGGAATCACGACTAATGACAAAGGATAGTGCTTAAACATCCTGTCGGATAGTTTAAATCGATCGGACATTGAATCGTAGCAGCGATCGAGTTAATACCCTGTATCGTAGCAGTACCCCGCTATACTAATTAGTGATTCGTGTGTGTGTTTTTTAGAGTATTTGGACGATATCTCTGCGTACGGTTTGAATTTTATCGTCGTTCAATCGCCAGAATTCAAGTCCCAATGTCTGCTATTTATACACGAAAATTTACATGCTTACGGACCGTAAGCATTTTTTTCCTTACGGTCCGTAAGGGACACCTAACCACTATAGGGTGGCCACGTGTGGGTGTAGGCTTGCTGGGTCGACATTTTCGTAAATTTCAATTTTGACAACGTTTTATAAGGATAATCGTTAAGTAGGGAATACCCCCCCCCCTGAGTTTTAGGGGCCCTGATCCTGATTCTGATTGTTCTGAAATTTTTAGGGTTTGTGCAGAATCACTTGGGTGTCTCAATTAGGGTTTCCTATTGGATGAAATAATACAATAAATAATAGTTTTGATGAGGGTTGTTACACTGCGAGTCAGTGACAAGAGCTAAAATAGCAGGGTAGCCCTTACGTAAACACTTCTGAGCCTTCATTGCCGAGATAATACCAACCATAGCACCACTATGATGACCCTGAACCGATAAATACACACGATTTTCTCCTTGCAGAGGATTTCCGCCTGGTGCTTGGACAACCAATCCATGCCAACGACCACGTCAAAACTTCCAAGAGTAACAGGGGGTAGGTCAATGTCAAACACTTGACCCATGAGATCAAGTTTACAACCCAACAGAACATGAGAGGCCTCTATCGATTTACCATCAGCTAATTCTACTACATGCTTATTAACAAGAGGTGTGGGAGTTAACCCTAACTGACGACTAAACTCCAAGGACACATAACTCCAATCGGCACCAGAGTCGAATAAAACAGAAGCAAATAAATCATTTATCGAAAACGTACCGGTCACTACATTGCCATCATTCCTAGCTTCCCCAGCTCCAATAGTGAATACCCTCCCGTGTGCACCATTTCCCCCATTGCCCCCATTGTTGTTGTTCCTGTTGTTATTGTTCCCAGCATTGTTGTTGTTATTGACATTCTGATTTAGCTGAGGGCAATCCCGCTTGATGTGGCCCTCATCCCTGCACTGGAAACACCCTTTCTTAAAACCTTGATTCTGCTGAGATTGTTGCCTTTGCTGTCGCTGGTGCTGCTGACTTTGTTGTTGCTGCTGCTTTGGCTGTGGGGCTCTACAGTCTTTGGCCTCATGGCCCACCTTATCGCACCTACGGCAAGTCTGGACACACTGCCCATAATGATGATAGCCACACTTGTTGCACTGTGGCTTCTTTCCAACATAAGAGCCCTGATTCTGATTGCTGCCCTGACCTTGATTAACTGAAGAAGACTGACTGAAACTGCGGTTGTTATTGTTATCAGGCCTTTTCCGGGACTGACTTGCACTAGTTGCTTTATTAGTATCGTTCCACTTGCGCTTGTTATCACTGGCAGGTGTGGTAGCTGTAGCAGTCGAGGTAGTAGCAGAAACACGTGGCGGCAAGTTGCCACGTTCGACCTCTTGGTCAGTAATCTTGTGTGCCAAAAGAACGATACGAGGCAGATTATCTAAGTTTACAGCAGTAACGTATCCCTTAACAGCTGGTGCTAAGCCCTTGAGATACAACTCGATTCGCCGATGTGGGGGTCGAGACAGGTTAGGGCATAAAGTTGCTAAATCATTGGATCTCCTCGTGTATGCTTCAATCTCAGACCCCTGCATTTCCAGATTGTAGTACTCATTCTCTAGTTTCTGAACTTCATCTCTAGGGAAATACTCCTCCCTCATCAACTCCTTAAAGTCATCCCAAGTGGTAGCATTTGCCATTTCGATACCCAACATCTGAACCAGGGTATTCCACCATGTCAGGGCACCATCCTCGAGTGTGCCTGTAGCATACTTCACTCTGTCCCCAGCAGGACAGTTACACATCGCAAATATTGATTCTGCCTTCTCAAACCATCGCAGGAGTCCTACAGCCCCTTCAGTCCCATTGAAGGTCTGTGGCTTACAATCCATGAACATCTTGAACGTACAAACAGGTGGAGCAGGTGGATTGTTTTGATTCGCAGGTTGACCTAAAATGAAAGAACGTACAACGCACAGGTAAGATTCGAGTATACGACACAAGAAGGGAAAATAATTGGCACATATCGTACCAGCCTGGTAAGCCGCTAAGGCTTCAGCTATACGAGTGTTGATTAAGTTGGTTAATTCAACTTGTCTCATAGCAATGTGGCCACGTCCACCACCTCGGCCTCCTCCACGTCCACTCATGATTCTATATAAGAGAAGGGAACTATCTTAAGGGTCGAAACGTGGTAAAAGTCAAGTATCAAGATAAAATCTACAACTATCAAGTTTACACATAATAGGGCAGAATCCTTCTCACGTTCGTTAAGCCTCACTGGGACTTACATGCACCTCACGTTATTATTATGTGTGCACCCATAATAATAAGGCAATTTGCATGCTCCTCTCAGCGCCTCTTAACTTGCGCTAAAAGTCTCCCCCGCATTCAAATAGCCAAGCAGTGGGTACTACAGGATCGTGATTCACAAAAGCCAAAAAAATAGTGTTACACTATCAAATTTAGCATGTCGTTTTCATGTAGGTTGTGAGTGTGTGACTGCTATACTAGTAATGCATAAAGTAACAGAAGACGAACCTTGCAATCTGGAGCTGAGTGTCATGGTCGATTTTCGAAGTTGTTCGGTCATAGTCTGGTTTTATAAAAACGTTTTAAAACCAAGTTCACTATAACCAGTGGCTCTGATACCAAACTATCACACCCTCAAAATACCACCTAGGGAGTGTCCCTGTTAGGCGTGTGACGTACCAACAAGGAGCCACTAATTACATTGAACCCATACATATTTCAAAATAAAGTTCTCGATTATTAATAAAATACCATCCAAGTTCGAATGAAAACCAAAGTATTCAGCAGAAGCAAATTGAATAGTTTCAAAACCAAAGTATAGTATCAAGAAATCAAAAGCGTAAATCCATCCAGTCGACCCATGACCACTCCAGCTACTCCAGACAGCAAGTTCCAATGCAAGACAGCTAACGACCTACAAGCATGCAAACAAGTGTGTCAGACTACGCTGGTGAGTTCAAAGTTTTGTTACCGAGTTTATTTACCAGATACTCGTATAAAACGGTTTAATAATTTGATTTGATGTGTTATTAACTCGAATACCGAAATGGCTACAAGATGTATTTGCCCAACCCCAATGTCTCTATCAAAACATTGGTCATGCTTTAAGGAAATTAGTTCACGCCCGTCCTCCCTGGTACGGTGTGAGGGTGCCAAACCTAATAGCGCTATCAATCAGTTTACCAGTTAATCAAGTACGTCCTAAAGGAGTCACCGATATCAATCAGTTTTACGTTCATGTATAGTCATAATGTACATATAAGCAACATAGTAGTTACACAGCTTATAACATACAATCCCCTCAATACAGATACACGTGTTGTAACAGTGTCACAGTTAAGTATGCTATATCCAACACCAAAACATGCCCCCTAGGTCATAATCAGTCATCATTAATAGTATGTATCACGTGTTCATTAACCTATCATTCAACAACAGAGTTAACTCGGTCAATTTATATCATGCACATGCACAGTCCATCGGTCAGGGTGACGAAACCCCAGATGGCGAAACTCTAATGAGTTTCGTCGACCCTAAGTGTGGCGAAAGCCCCATGAGTTTCGTGGGACATGGGCTTTCGTCAATGACACATCAGTTCCAAGTTTCTCCGTCCCATCATTATCATTCTTATTTATTGAGTACTAGAGTCATGTTATGCATATTGTCCAAACTTTGAGATTAGAGCCGCCACTTTCATAAGTTTCAATCATACACACAAAGCATCCTTTCATCATTAACATGATAAGGTTTATCACCTTTGACTAATTTTGACACATATTCAGGAGGTGGCCGCCATTTACATATATGCACATGAGATCAAATCACAATTCACAAGAGCCACCATTTACTATTTCAATATTTCCACATCACCAGTTAAAGTGATAGTTCATGTTTCTTGTCAAGTATTAAACATTAGTCAAATATCAAGTTCACAAATCCCAAACATAGTCCACCGAATTGTCACATCATATTGACTTTCATATAAGTTCTACTAACATTAATAGTTATCCCCATCGAGTAATTAGTGGCACAAATCATGCATATCACCAATTTATTCATCATTACAAATGTATACATCTAGGTTTCATTATCACATGTTCATGAACATACAAATACACATAATATCACCTATGCAATCATTAAGAATATTAGCAACCTATTCAATCAAAACCAATTATTTACACCATAAAGAAATCAACATTTAGCAGTTACTAACCAGGACTTGGTTGATCAATGCTATGTCGAACAGGGGGGGGGATAGTCTCCTGTAGCCGTCAAACTCTAAAGAGGGGTAGGGTTTTTTTTTCGACTTGTGTTCTAAGTTTAATCTAGTTTGATCAATATTACATTTTCATATATAATTATAAGTTTGGGGGCGGTGGATAATCCTATCATGACCGATCTGGGCCAAGCCCACCAGATTTCTCTATTACTTCCTTGGGCCATAAATTGCTTGTAGATCACACAACTAGTCTATTGGACAGTGGGTGATACCTATGGGCCGGTGACCATTACGTGACATCTAATAATATACCCAATAACCCAAAGTGGCACCAAAATGTGTATTGGGTCGAGATCAAATTAAACAAGTGTGTAGCGGGCTCGAATGACCCATGCTGCAAGCTGATACATTGTCGGGTTCTAAAGTGTGAAGATGCGGCCCAGTAGATGTGCGGCCCAAATGTCAAAACATTACTTATTAAGATATTGTACCAATCAGTTTAACAAAGTTATACAAACAAAACGTTTCAACATATTAGAGAAAGATGACGAGAAGTAAAGATTAAAAGATTGAACGTTACCGACCTTGAAAGTTCGGGTTGTCACAGTATTGCCTGTCTGTTAGTTTAAGTAGTGCATTGATCATGGTATGCTTAGTCAGTGTAAGAACTGTTGCTTGAAAATCTGTGTGCTTACTCTCTTCTGTCATCCCTTACTTATGCACTTTCGCGACACTTCTCTCACTTGTGTTTCCTTTGATATGAAGATCATGAGTGGACGTCTGAAATTGACTCAAGCCCAGCTGACGGCTCTAATCAACGAACGAGTTGCTGAGGCACTCGTAGCAGTCCCTGTAGGAGGTATAACCTGCCATTCCGACCTATCTTAGGATGTTTAGATCCTACTCTCGCGAACCAACTCTTGTGCTTAACCTTGTCTTTTCTTTCTCGCGCGACAGGTCAACATGCTCAGCCACCTGTATGTACGTTCAAGACCTTTATGGACTGTCGACCTAGTACTTTCAGTGGTACAGAAGGAGTTGTAGGTTTTCTCCACTAGTTCGAGAAGATCGAGTGTGTCTTTGAGATGTGTGAATGCCCTGAGGCTCGTAGGGTAAAATTTGCTACTGGAACACTCGAAGGTGCTGCGTTAACTTGGTGGAACGCACAGGTTCAAATGCTAGGGTTGGCAGCTGCTAATGCCACCCCATGGAACGACTTCAAAGATCTGAACAAAGAGGAGTACTGTCATCGCGACGACATTCACAAGCTAGAGGTGGAGTTTTATAACTTGAAGCTGACGGGGTCTGAAATCGAAGCGTATACGAAGAGATCGAACGAATTGGCTGTATTGTGTCCTACTATGGTGGATCCTCCTATCAAACGTATCGAGCTGTACCTCAAGGGTTTAGTGCCAGAGATTCAGAGCCATGTGACTGCAGCTAACCTCCCTATGATTCAGCAAGTCATTCGACTGTCCCACCGTCTTATTGATCAGGCAGTAGAGCAGAACAAGCTGCCCAAGCGTATTAGTGCTACCACAACTTCTGATATTCCTAACAACAACAAGCGCAAATGGGATGGAAATTCGAGCAAAGGTTCAACTTCTGTTCAGTCTCAATCTCAGCAGCGAAGGACTGATGACTACAAGAGCCCTGGTCAGCAATCTTCAGGTAATCAGAGTCAAGGAGGTTACAGGGGAAATCAACCTAAGTGCAACCGTTGTAACTTGCACCACAGCGGGCCGTGTAGCAAGGGTCGCTGTCATAGATACAACAAACCTGGTCAAGCAACAAAGGATTGCAGGAGCCCATATCCTGCAAATCAGAATCGTCAGCAGCAACAACAACAAGCTCCACAGAACCAACAGCAACAGCAACAACAGGGTAATAAGGGATGTTTTCAGTGTGGTGCTGAAGGCCACTTCAAGAGGAACTATCCCCAGCTGAACCAGAATCAGAACAACAACAACAACCAGGGAAATGGAAACAAAGGGGGCACCAATGATGGCAATGGTGCCAGGGGACGTGCTTTTGTGATTGGTCAGGGTGATCCGAGGAATGATCCCAACGTTGTGATGGGTAAGTTCCTACTCGATGACTTCTTTGTTTCAGTTTTATTTGATTCGAGTGCCGATACTAGTTACGTGTCCTTAAAAGTTAGTCAGATGCTTAAGCGTACTCCAATTCTCTTGAACACCAAGCACATTGTAGAATTAGCAAATGGTAAAAATCTTGAGGCCACACACGTAGTTAAGGGTTGTAATCTCGTTCTAGCTGGTCAGACCTTCTTTATCGACCTTATCCCAATTGTTCTTTGTAGCTCGACGTCGTCATTGGGATGGATTGGTTATCTCAACATCGAGCAAAGATTCTATGCAAGGAGAAAATCGTCCGCATCCCTCATTCTGGTGAAGAACCCCTTGTGATTCGTGGTGACAAGAGTGGTGCTGTGGTGGGCATCATCTCTTTCCTTAAGGCTCAGAAGTGCTTACGAAAGGGCCACACAGCTATTCTAGCCCTTGTTACTGACACCTCAACGAAAGAGAAGAAGATATAAGACATTCCTATTGTACGCGACTTTCCTGAGGTATTTCCTGAGGAATTACCTGGTCTTCCGCCTCATCGCCAAGTCGAGTGTCAAATCGAGCTAGCTCCTGGAGCAGCACCCATAGCTCGTGCACCTTATCGTTTAGCCCCATCGGAACTAGAAGAACTGTCCGCAAGAGCTCTTGGACAAGGGTTTCATTCATCCTAGCTCTTCCCCCTGGGGAGCACCAGTCTTGTTTGTGAAGAAGAAAGACGGTACCTTCCGAATGTGTATTGACTATCGCGAACTCAACAAGGTGACCGTGAAGAATCGTTATCGTCTCCCGCATATTGATGACCCATTCGACCAGTTGCAAGGGTCGAGCTTCTACTCTAAGATTGATCTGAGATCGGGCTATCATCAGCTGAGAGTCCGAGACGAGGACATCTCCAAGACAGCATTCAGAACTCGCTACGGGCACTACGAGTTTCTGGTCATGACTTTCGGATTGACGAACGCACCTGCGGTCTTCATGGATCTCATGAACCGAGTGTGCAAACCTTGCTTGGATATGTTTGTTATTGTTTTCATCGACGACATCCTGATCTATTCTAAGAGTCAGGAGGAACACGAGCAACATATGCGACTTATTTTGGAACTTCTTCGAGCAGAGCAGCTATATGCTAAGTTTTCGAAATGCGACTTTTGGCTTCGTGAAGTCCATTTCCTAGGCCACGTGGTAAACGAGGATGGGATTCATGTGGATCCATCCAAGGTTGACTCGATCAAGAACTGGCCTGCACCTAGTACACCAACTGAAATCCGCCAATTCTTGGGTTTGGCGGGTTACTACAGAAGGTTTATCAAGGATTTCTCAAAAATGGCGCAACCTCTTACTTCACTAACTCAGAAGGGTGTCACCTATCGTTGGGGGTGATGCTCAAGAATCGGCGTTCCAACAATTAAAGAAGAAACTTTGTAGCGCACCTATCCTCTCGTTACCTGAAGGCACAGACGATTTCGTGGTTTATTGTGACACGTCAATTCAAGGACTAGTTTGTGTGTTGATGCAACGTGAGAAAGTCATTGCTTATGCATCGCGCCAACTTAAGGTTCACGAAAGGAACTACACTACCCACGATCTGGAGCTGGGAGCTGTTGTTTTTGCACTCAAGATATGAAGACATTACCTGTACGGTACCAAGTGCACCATTTACACCGATCACATGAGTCTCCAGCATATCTTCGATCAGAAGGATTTGAACATGCGACAGCGTCGATGGGTCGAACTTCTGAATGATTATGAGTGTGCGATCAAGTACCATCCGGGCAAAGCCAATGTTGTGGCCGATGCCCTCAGTCGAAAGGAGACGAAACCTAAGCGTGTACGTGCGTTACAGCTTACCATCCACTCTAGCCTTCCCGCTCAAATTCGTGATGCTTAGGTTGAAGCATTGAAAGCAGAGAACATCAGGGCTGAGTCCCTACGAGGATCGAAGAAACAGTTGGAACAAAAGGAAGACGACGATTACTATGTGACAGGACGCATCTGGGTTCCATTTTATGGTAATCTACGTGAGCTTGTGATGGATGAAGCACACAAGTCTCGTTACTCAGTACATCCTGGTTCGGATAAAATGTACCACGATCTCAAGACTACGTATTGGTGGCCCCATATGAAAGCTAACATAGCAACCTATGTTAGTAAATGTTTGACCTGTGCGAGGGTCAAGGTTGAATACCAGAAGCCATCAGGCCTACTTCAACAACCAGAGATCCTGACATGGAAATGGGAGCAAATTTCCATGGATTTCGTTACTGGCTTACCTAGATCTCAATGAGGAAACGATACCATTTGGGTGGTAGTGGATCGATTAACTAAGTCGGAACACTTTTTGGCTATCAAGGAAACAGACAAGTTTTCTACACTTGCAGACGTCTGCCTGAAGGAAGTAGTTGCAAGGCACGGGGTGCCAACCTCTATCATATCTGATCGTGACGCGCGTTTTACGGGCGGAAGTGCCGATCATCTCTTTGCTGGGCAGAGGTTGGCGACAGCCAAATCACTGGCCCAGCACTCGTCGTAGACACAACAGAGAAGATTGCTCAGATACGACAACGAATGGCGGCAGCTCGTGACCGTCAGAAAAGCTACGCTGATAAGCGCAGGAAACCACTCGAGTTTCAGGTTGGGGATTGAGTGCTACTTAAAGTCTCACCTTGGAAAGGTGTAGTTCGCTTTGGCAAGCGAGGCAAGTTGAATCCATGCTACGTTGGACCTTTCGAAGTCATTGAGAAAATAGGCAAGGTGACCTACAAACTGAACTTACCTGAAGAACTCAGTGGAGTTCACAACGTATTCCATGTGTCAAATCTGAAGAAGTGTTCGTCAGATGAGACCCTTATAGTTCCTCTCAAGGAACTCACTATCGATGATCAGTTGCGATTCGTCGAGGAACCAGTAGAGATTACAGACCGAGACGTTAAGGTACTCAAGCGTACCAGGATACCCATTGTTCGAGTTCGTTGGAACTCCCGTCGTGGCCCAGAGTTTACATGGGAACGAGAAGACCAAGTGAAACACAAGTATCCCCAATTGTTCGAGAAAAGCGAAACCACTACGGAGGCTGAAGCTACTGCGGAATTTCGGGACGAAATTCCAAACCAACGGGGGGATGATGTGACACCCCAGGAAAACCAGGAAACCACGCAACCTAACTAGCTTCCTCAGTGACTGCATGCTAAATTTCGGGACGAAATTTCTTTCAAGTTGGGGATGATGTAACAACTCGAGTTTTCAAGGTCTTTCCTCGACATGTCATTTGTTTCGCAATTGTGTTTGCATAACTTGTTTGCCTTGTAATTGTGCACGTTTGTTATATGTTTGAGATATTGTGTTATTTACTATATGATTAATGTGTTTAATGTGTTTAGTTTTATAAACTTGTGAACTGTTTAAAAGTTAAAAACTATACTTGATGAAACATAGTGTTTCGCCACTAGCAAGCTCGGCGAAACTTAGGTGTTTTGCCACAAACCATCTTGACGAAACATTTGGAGTTTCACCCCACTTCACTCGACGAAACCTAGGAGTTTCGTCATGCCTATCACGACGAAACATGGAGTTTCGTTGGCCCATGTTACTCCGAAGCCCAGTAAGGGCCCAACACTTTTACGCATAAATATATAATGAGGTAGGGTAGCACGTTGGCACAAAACTGATCGATTTGCAAACCCTAGCTCTCTCTCTCTATTAACCGACGACAATCATCATCATCTTTGAAACGTTCCAGTCTTTTGTTCTAATCTCTATACATCTCGGTTAGTATAATATTAACTTTATTAGCACGTATTTCTTGTTGATGGATCTTATCTTGGTGTTTATCTGATGCGTTATGAATAAGTTATAGTAATGATGTAGAGTGGATGGGTTGTGTTCATGATTAATTGATGGTTAGGGCTGATGACGAAACGTTGTTCTAATCACTTGTGGTATAGTTTGATTTGAATCCTGAGAACTTGCTAGTATTAGGGACGTTTCTGATAAATATTGTTAAATCAATGAATTGTATATTGTTGGTAACTGTACGATGATTTAGATTATGTAACGATAGATCTGACGAATGAAACAACGAGTAGTTGACGTGATTGTATGAATTGATCCGATTGAATGATAGGTGTTAATCGCTAAACTGTTAGGGTTTCTGTGGGTATACTGTTATCTGTGAATGCGACGAAACATGTCGGGTTTCGTCACCTTGCATGCCGACGAAACATGAGGAGTTTCGTCACTATCATGTCGACGAAACACAGGGAGTTTCGTCACTATCATGTCGACGAAACATGTGGGGTTTCGTCACCTTGGGGATTCGCCGATTAGGACTTAAGCTTGTAAACTGATCATAGTTTAGAACATGCATGCTAATGAATAACTATGTGTTGATTTTGTTGTTAATGATGTTAATCAAGATTGAGGAAACATGAAATTGCCTACAGAACATACAAGTGAACTGTGGATTTATGTGAGCTTGATTAACTGATAAGTGCTATGTGGTAATTGTTGCTTGAATACACATTATGATCGTGATTTATATGCGAACTATCTGGATGTACACTGATTTCGTTTACATGAATCACCATAGGCTTTGACTGATTAATTGTGAACAAGTAACATAACAAACCGAGCAAACCAAGGTGAGTTCACACTTTCTACAAAGTATGGGATTCCCGGTGGTTTGGGAATGGGTTAAGAAACTAAAACTTGGGTAGAATATGTACCTCCATCCTCCATGGGAAGGATGACAACACTAAACCTGCGTATTCTCCTTGGGTAGATTACGTACCTCCATCCTCCATAGGAAGGATGACAACATATAACTTACTAGACAAAACTCTATCATGAAGTCCCTCATTTTTATATTGACTTAATCGCCGGGCCAATGGCGAGCGGGTCATTAGTTAAATCGCGCTATTAGGTTTGACAAGCCTCACATCGTGCTGCAGAGGACGGGAGTGGACTAATGGATCTGGGCACTTAGTCAATGATGATAGACATTGATGTAGGGCACATAAACATGACTCCAGTCAGTTGTCGATATGGTATTGGGTCTAATGGTTAACATGGGGTAGCCCCCATTGGTTATGGTTTGGGAAACAAGGAATTGGTTAACTCATGGGTTACGAATGAACTTATGGTTTTTGGGGACACACTTTAAAATGAACATCAACTGTGAACTTGCTCAACTTTGTTGTTGACTCGTTGTTACATGCCTTGCAGGTCGATAGATGCTTAGCTGGAGCTTGCATGGGAGCAGGGGTCGTTGTGGGACATGGACTGTTGAGTTCCATGCTAAACATTTGACCTTTTAAACTTATACGTTGGTTTTAAACTTTATGCTTCCGCTGATAACTTGAACTTGATTAACTTGTTTTGGACACCAATTATATTGTGTGGTTGGACTTTTATTTATTTAGTTACATTGTTCAATATGATTGGTGGCTGGATCCTGGTCCGTCATGCCTCCTGCGGTGATACTCCGCTTGTGGATTTTGGGGGTGTGACATACAAGAGTCCTAAGCTTGGAAAGAAGACTAAGAAAACTCAGATTTGAGGCCTCCAACTAAGTGTGGTCGCCTCAATAGAGCAGATATGAGAAGAAGAAGTGAATGAGCAAGTTTGAATGGTGAAAGGCCTTGATATTTATAGGAATACATGAACCTTTAGGATGATTACATGTGTAAATGAGTTGTTCAAGGCATGATCATCACCACACACTTGTTATGCACTGATTGGGGGACTTGGAGAACACATAAACCAGCCCACAAGATGCAAAAACTAGGATTAAACAGGTTGCAACAGCTGGGTTTGGAAGAAACTGGTTTCTGTTGTGCTGGCATAGTCGTACGGCCCGTAAGCACTTTCCCATACGGTCCATATGGGACCTACAGGGCAGCCATTTTTGAAAATTGACAGTTTCAATCCCTGAGCTTGGTTTGTCACGTTTCGGCACTTTTAACACCCGTCAAGCCCATTTTAAAGCTCCATGATGAAGTTAAAGTATATTTAACTTGAATTATGCTAAAAAATGTCACGGATGTCGGTTCTTTTGGCTGTACGGTTGCGTATTTCGGTTAATTACGACGGAAATCGTAACGGACGCGAAAACGACCCAAATTGTGAAATGAATGGTATTTTTGCATTCCCATTACTAAAATAAAATATTCTAGTGATTATAATTTTTTTTGGATGTCCGGATATGGTCAGAACGCAAGATATGCACGTATACGCATACTTTTGCCGTTTTGACGCTTTTAGTACCTGTGATCAAATATGAGTATTTTCGCATACCGAACCCTTCAAAACTTATTTCTAAGCTATGTAAAGGATATTTAGGGTATGTTTAGCTTATGATCTTGTTTCGGAGTGTACGTTGGTGTACGAATTGGTAGACTTTTGCAGTTTATCGCAAATAGTCCCTGTGATCGAATAAACTTGTTTTTGACACACCAAACCCTTCAAAACTTATTTCTAAGTTATGTAAAGGTTATTTAAGGTATGTTAAGCATATGTCACTATTCCGGAGTGTTTGTCACGTTTAACTGATTACGTTCACATAACAGTTTGCGTATAACTTTCCAGAAAGCGATTAAAAGCTTGAAATCGAACTAGAATCAAAACGTGAAATTGTCAAACACAAATACACAAATATTGAGATCAAAACACATTGTTTTATTGATAATTGCTATTGTTCTACATCGTACAGTGTTTACATAGTACAAATGTCACATGGATGCATGGACATGCTTGGTTGACCTGAACAATTTTGAGCAACAGCCAAAACCACTCACTTAACAGGCACGCGTATGGTCCACTTATCCAAATATGACCACTTTGTACTCAAGTAAGTCGCATATTAATTTCTCACAACCCTGGCTCAATGATAACATTATCTTTAAGGGGTGCTCTCATTTTTTACAATAAATGGAATTGGCTCGAGTTTGTCTCTTCGTGCAACAACAGCCACCACACAAAGGGACTTACGTGTGGCTGTTCGCTTTAGTTTTTTTGTCTACTCTTTAATTTGGTTTGAGTTTATATTGTAGGAAATTGGATCGGAAGTAGGAAAATTTAATGCAACTGGCAGCAAAGGTGCTGGATCAGGTGACAAGCAGAGGGTAATACTAATAGTGTTGTTTATTTGATAATGGAATATCAGGTTAGCTTATTACAGCTTAATATCCATTTTTATTCTTTTTAAGATATCATATGGATGTTATAATTAGTATTTCCATTTTGATATTGGATTACATGTGCAGAACATGGTGAGCAAAAGATCGATAAAGATGCTTCCAAAAATAATGTTCAACACACAACTGTTTATGTTGGCTATCTGACTTCTGAGGTTAGCATTTTTCTTCCATTGAAATTCCATAGAAGTTCATTTCATTTAGGTCAGCATTCACTTAATAGTAATCATGTTTCACCGTTATTCCACCTAGGCGCTTAAAACATGTTTCAAAAAGGTTTAACCAAAGTTTCAAATTTTAGACAATGTTCTGAAGTTTTTAAGAAAATCTGTCTTGGCAACCTGTGTAATATGCTAATTGTGTTATATAGTTGATATAATCTCTTTTGTCAATGATCACCCAGGCGTGCGCCTAGACCCACTTTTCAGGCACACCAATTGTTTGTGTTTATGCATGAAAGAAAATGAGTCAATGAAATCTGTTTAATTTGTAAGTTGTGCAAGTGCTCACTAGTCTAAACTTAATGGTTACAAAAGTTTACATCAGAATTAGATTCCTAAAGAAGATTGTGGTGAGTGGTAGAATAAATTTACCACAAGACTACACCTTTTTTTTCCAGAATCATATTTATGTCATTCCGTTTAACCATTGTTTTTTAGTCTACTGCTTAACACTAGGCTGGTCGACTGACATTCCAGGTCCTATCTGAGTATTTCAACTTTTGGGTAGCTTATCAGATCTTTTGGCCATACAGGAAATGAGTCATGATGTGGAGGTAAGAAATTCATTGAAAGCTGGCAGTATACTCTATTGTTTCCTTCAACAATTCATTAGCTTCATTGTTACATGGTAGATTTGGCTAGGAAGAACTCAACAGAAGCTATATTCACTTTTATTGGGAATGTGCAAAGGTTTTAAATAATCGAGTTTTTTACTGTTATTTGGAGCGTGCCACGAACATCATCATGGTTCAAACGATTTATAGTTAGGAGATGGAATCGAAATGAAGTCTCAGTTGAAAGACAAGTCGTGGAAGCCGTCTTCGTTGCAACTATGTATGTAGTTGAATCACAATCTGAATATTAGTTAAAGCATTTATGAATGCCTTTATTCAAGCAAAAACAATTCTAGAAATATTTGGGATTGTCGGATATTGAAACTACACTTGCTTCCTCATGGTCTACAATTTTCGACAGGTGTGTGTGTATCAAATCTATGGTAATATTTACTGCCTTATGTTAGAACAACAAACAAATCCTCATAACGGCTATGATGAAGCACTTAATAAAAGCACGGTTTTAATATTTATTGGTTGCACAATCGTGATGGTGATGACACAGTCTCTGCTACTGTTGTTACATTACAACTGCCAACTATGTAACCAAGATATACACATTTTGTGTTTTTGGCTTACTAAAGTGCCCGAGCCTTATCTTTTTTAAAACAAAAATTATTATGTACAAACTCATACGATTGAGATGTTGGTTCGTATGTGACATAGAGATGCTTGTGGATGTGAGACGAACATCGGTGATGATAAAGGTAACAGGTTCTCAATTTCATAAACTTTATGGGTTCTTTTAGTCATATTTTCTTTGTAATCAGCTCTGCTAATTGTGTAGCATTACGTCTTTCCAATGTGTTTAATAGAACTATTCTTCTTTAGGACCTTTATAGTTGCTACACATATGATGATACCATAAAGACCCTCTTCGTAGCCATCCATTGAACCAATTTGTTAACTGCACGTGGTTAAAGAAGAGGTTTAATGGTGGACCATGAGTAACAGCTATAATTGCTTCATCTATTCAGGTATGCACTTTAATTCTATAGTGGTTGATAGCTTTTATTTTACTATTGAAAGAACGGTCCAGACATTGTAAGTCGACATATAATTCAAGGTGTTTTTTTTAAAGAAATTTAAGAATAGACTCTGTTAGTGCATTAATGTCTATCGCCTTCGTCAATTCGAGCCGTAGCGAGAAACCGAAGAAATCAAGCTTTTATTGTAATATTTAGATAGTTTGAGCAAGGTGGCATTTTGGTAATGAATGAGAAATCTCATTAATTCCAAGGCCTATAAATAGGAGCCTTAGGTTTAAAGTTTAAGACTTTTGCTCATTTGGTGATTTTGAAGATTCAAGTCTAGAGTGAGAAAGTCTAGAGAGAGAAAGTACTCTTTACGTGATTCTTGTATTGTACACGTCATATCTTTCAATAGATTCACGGTTCTAGTACGTTATTGTGTGTTCGGTCACGCACGTTCACGGATTCCGCAGGTCGAACGTTCGTTACACAATCGAACGGTATCAAAACCGGTCCTACAGGGTGTGTTACAACTGTGGTTTTCAAGGACACATTGCTGTTAACTGCCAGAGACAGAGATTTGAGACAAGAAGATGTTATGAATGCCAAATCAAAGGTCACATTGCCAGAGATTGCCCAATGAGATCAAATGAAAGATCGAGGGCTGTATCTCAGAAAAGGGTGATGAAGTCAGTCAAAGTCAAAGAAAAGCCCAAGGAACTGAAAGTTTCAGAATAGAAAGTCAAAGAACAGAAAGTTCAAAAACAGAAAGTGAAGCTTTCACAAGGGCAGAAAGACAGACTGAGGAAGAAGTGGAAGAAAGCACGAGAGTATCTCGAAAGGAGTTTGTCCTCGGATACAACAAGAAAATCAGAGAAGAGTTCTGATAAATCGTCTTGCTCTCCAAAGAATGACAAATCAAGCAAAACGAATTCATCAGATGCAAATCTGAAGACAGAATGGAGTGTGAAGAAAGGAAATGTTCCTGGCGATGAATCAGTTTCTTTGGAAACAAAGGCGCCACATGTCGGCGATGAATCTGGCTTACCAAAGTCAGATAAGCCACGTTCAGGCAATGATTCTGGTTCATCAAAGCCAGAGGAGCCAGTTGATGAGGTAAAAGTAGAGAATTCTGGTTTAACAATGGATGATGCAAATTTTCCACCATTGTTGAACGAGAATTCAAAAGCACCCAAGGACCGTCAGGCTTGGGTGAAATTGTTTAAATGAAAAACCTGACTTGCCGGAGTTCCCAGGTTGGTAAGCGTGGAACATGAATCGGCACATTTCTTAAAACAATGTGATGATAAAACCCCAAGATTGTGAAAAGACAAACGAAACTAATTTTTCGGAAAAACCATTTTGATTAAAACAAACTTAAGTGTTTCGAAATCTAAATGGGAAAATAGTTTGTTGTCAGGGGGAGTTCTAATTGTTTACGCCAAATGGATGGCGAATTAATGCGATTTAATATCAGTTTGTCACGTTTCTTGTATAGTTTGTTTTCAAATTTTCATTGAAAATCAAAATTGAAACATATTTTGATTTTAGGGGGAGAAAAATTTAAAAAAAATTGAAAAAGTCAAAAACATTGAAAAATCAAAAATGAGTTTTGTTTAAACAAGAGGAAATGATAGTACATCAGTGGACTATCACAGCACGCTAAAGAAATGGAAAGTTAAAATGTTATAAACGGTCTCACTAAAGATGTGACGATAGGCTCAGCTAGACTAGTAGATTTGCGATAACGATACAAACTTAAATGAAAAAGCCTAGTTCTAGTGGGAAACATGGTTGAAAGCATAGTACTTAGTTTTGTCCTTCCTGATTGGGTACCTACTCAGTAATCGCTGATTGTCGAAAGACATAAAACTGGTTAAGTTTGTGAACTTTCACTACTTTGCTGAAAAATCGTTGTGATTGTGCATTTCATTTTGCAAAGATTTAAACTTGTTTGATTTCTTTATTTTTTTTAAGCATTGGACATCCTCTACGTATACGTGAGTATCGACCTGGATGTTATTGCCTAAACGTTCTGCTTTATTTTCTTTGGTGTTTCGTTTAAGCTTCAGATCACCTCTGCGTATACGGAAGTATCGACCTGGTGGTTAAAGCCTAAACAATTTCAACTTGTTTTATTTTCTTATTTTGTTTAAACATTGGACTTTCTCTGCGTATACGAAAGTATCAACCTGATTGTTAATGTTTAAACATTCTGCTTTGTTTTCGCACAAATCACAGTTGATAAAAGTTTAAAGGCATTACTTGAGTTAGTGTATTGCATGATGAGGGGATATGCTGAGATCGTGGGGTCCATAAGAATTTAGTGCCAAATTAATATACCTTAAAGTATCGGTAAGCATTTTCGAAAGTTTTTAGATTGAGTTTAAGAGGACAATTATATCGTCAATCAACGTGAATCGTTTAGAACTTAAAATGTCTAAAAAGCTTAACGGTGCTTGTGATTTGTCTCAAGAACTGATATGATCCTCTTACACAAACTCACAAAAATATTGTTTGTATATATTTTTTTACTATATTTCTTTCAAAAATCCAAAAAGATTTTCGACAACTGATGTTGAAAAGCTGATATTCAAAATTCCAAGTGCTAAACAGGAAGAACAAAGGTTTGGAAAAGTTTGTTGGAAATGAAAATTGTTTTTGAAATGACTAATTGGCTCATTAATTTGAAATCAATTTAATCATTTTAAATACAAGTGATAAGCATATAGTCAAATCTTATTGTTGATTAAAGTATGTGTAGGTATGCAGCTAATGAAAGCCAGACTACGATCCCGACAGCTGAGTCTAAGGGGGAGTCTGAACACGAGCTCAACGCAATGGGGAGTGTGCATTCAAGGAGCCAGATAACTATTTTGGAGGAGCTTGTATATGGAAAACCAGGTGTCGATCCCAAAAGCACGGAAGCTTGACGAAAGGGGGAGCCTGAAGAAAGAGACTACCGAGAGGGAGAGCAAATGAGTCTGAAAAACAGATCCACGGGGATTCTGTTCGAAAAAGAGAAAGACAAGACGCTACGAGATTGACTACGGCAATATCCAAGGGGGAGATTGTTAGTGCATTAATGTCTATCGCCTTCGTCAATTCGAGCCGTAGCGAGAAACCGAAGAAATCAAGCTTTTATTGTAATATTTAGATAGTTTGAGCAAGGTGGCATTTTGGTAATTAATGAGAAATCTCATTAATTCCAAGGCCTATAAATAGGAGCCTTAGGTTTAAAGTTTAAGACTTTTGCTCATTTGGCGATTTAGAAGATTCAAGTCTAGAGGGAGAAAGTCTAGAGAGAGAAAGTACTCTCTACGTGATTCTTGTATTGTACACGTCATATCTTTCAATAGATTCACGGTTCTAGTACGTTATTGTGTGTTCGGTCACGCACGTTCACGGATTCCGCACGTCGAACGTTCGTTACGCAATCGAACTGTATCAAAACCGGTCCTACAGACTCTCATTGAACTTAAGTAGGATGATGTTGAAACCTCGAGAGAAGTTTTTATCCAATCTATAAAAAATCCCCATGTTAAGATCTAGAAGAAATTTTGAAAATAACTTTTTTGCACAGTTGTAAGCTTGGTATATACAAACTAATAAAAGAAATCTTTGTTTAGTCTTTAAGAAAAGCATCGCTACGCTATTTATAAATGTTTGATCACATGTTTGTTTCAGGTGGATTCTGGCCAGATTAGTGGGTATGAAGGGAATTGGCAGATGTCCAGTAACTATTGGCGGCAGTAATGGCTGCCGGCACCGCCGGATGGTGGTGGTAGATAGCAGTAGACAACAACAACCTGGACAAATGTAGTGAGTGTTCAGACATATGTTGGTTTCTTGATTATGAATGATCTGTGAGTGTTAAAGGAGGCATGATCAAAAGTTCATTTACTAATTAATTTAACTTCTTGCCTTCTGTGGTCTTTTTGTGTTCCTTTGCATACACACTTTATTTTGTCATGGATGCAGAAATCTGTTGTATAGACATATGAATCAGCTAGACCTCAGGTTATAGAAAAGATTACTACTTTTGAAAATGTTGAACAGGGTAGACATTGGTACTTTGGATTACTTTGCTCTCGATATGCTACTTAATTGCCTCACTGTACTAAGTTCTAATTAAGCATCTTTCTTCATATCACTTTCAGTTTTTGCACATATAAGTTCTCAGTTTGTTGGTTTTTGCACATAGAGGTCCCTATTTATATCATTTAGTTTCTTAAAATTTAACAACAGTGTCCTTTTATTCAAAGTTAACTAACTGATCAGACTTAAACCTCCCTAAATATTTTACTTGGTCAATTTGTTTCTGTTGGTGCAGATTTTGTGTCCGATGCTGTTCGAATAGATTAGTTATTATTTTGTGCTAATAATGTAATAGTTAGTGAAACTGTCAAACAAATGTGTATTGACCCGCTCGTTTGAAGTGGTCAAACGAGAGGGTTATGTGTTTGACCGTGTGTGTGTGTGCAAGTGAAATGGGTGTGGCTATAAATACCACCCCTTTGGTTCATTTGCACTTGTAAGAGAGTGAAAGAGGGTGAACTCATTTGAGAGAGTTCACTGTGAGCTTTAGTGTTTGGGGGAGAGATCACCACTTGGTCTCTCCCCGGATGTATACTCCTTTGGTATTAGTTCGGTTAGCTTGTAATCGGGCCGATTTGTAATGTTTTACTACCGATTAATACAAAGAAGTGTTTGTTTGTCTCTAATCTCTCCCGTCTTCAACTAATCTCACATGAATCACAGTTTCGGTAAGAAACACGGTCCTACAATTGGTATCAGAGCCACGGTACCCGATTTAGTAAATCTAACCGTTTGCTAAATCACACGTGCTCTAGATCTGTTATTTTTGTGATTTTTTGTTCAAGATGTAAAAATGGTTAAATGAAGAAAACCCAGGTTTGGAACTAAATCTACGGGTCTGAGATGAATTAGACCGTACAAAAGAGTTGGGTTTCATGTTTCACACCAAGTTTAACAAGTTTTCATCATCCGTTATCATTTTTGAGGCGTGTTTGGTCAGATCTGCAAGTGAACAGTTGCTGTGTTCTTGAAGAAGTGGTGGCGGCTGTTAAGAAAGAAGTAGGGTTTCTCCAAAAGTGAAACAGCGAAACAACGAAAAACCATATGTGACGAAGAACCCAGCTAATCACTCCTGACAAACCCACCCCCCCCCCCCCCCCCACAAAAAACCCACTGACGAAGAACCTGCTGTTTATGTACACAAAAAAAGTAAAAAAAAAAGCTAGAACAAACAAATATCTAGTATTTTTGTCGAACACCTCACAGGCACTCTCTTCCTTTTTCCCCTCTCATATCTTCCCTCAAATTCACACACTCGCATGCCAATTCCTTCAACAAAATCACACTAATTCACCTCGAAATCATGATGTTCTCAAGGCTCGCCCGCTCAGTCGCTCGATCCTCTCGTTCTAGGAATGTTTTGAGCGGATGATCGCAGATTTTGACTGGTTCAGTGTATGAATCTAAGGTTAATGGAAATGGAGATAAAAGTGTGGTGATTGTTGCAGGTGGAAGACGATGGTGGTTTCACTTCTCCGGAGACTTAACATCAACTATGGCGGCCGTCATCATCCACCGCTCGGTTAAACGGAAGAGATGGATGACGTGATTAGCAAGTTTTTTGGTTGCTTCTCCGATTTCTTTCAAATCGGAGTTGATTAAGGTGGCTGATGCGGTTGGATCAGTGGTAATCTTCAGGTATTGCAGAGATTCGGCAGCTGAGGCTTGGTTCTTGATGTTGGATTATCGCAGATGAGGGAGACAGAGGATGTAGGTTTGATGTTTATGTGGCAACTGATGTTGTTTGAGTTCTGGGGTTTCATTAGAGAATTGAAGGTGGAGGATAAAGAAGATGACAACTGCTATTGTTTGGTGGGTATATCGCAGAGAGAGAGAGAGAGAGAGAGAGAGAGAGAGAGAGAGAGAGAGAGAGAGATCAGAAGTAGCGGCTGAAACAATTTTAGGGATATTGACTTTTGGGGATGCCATTCTAATATCTGATAAACAATTTTTTTTTGGGGCTCACAGTTCATTGAATAGGCCAAAGGTGTTATGGGCTCATCTAAAAGTCAAGTTTTTTTTGGGGTCTTGGATTTCTAATGGACCTTCTAAAATGGATAAATTTTATTTGGGCCAAGAGTAAAAGATCATTCTAATGGGTCACAAACAAAGTGGGGTCGGGTATTCGCGGAGTTGATTTGAATCGCGCTTCTAAATATCATGGTCAAAATTCGTACGGGTTCGGGAGCGCGCGGGATGATGAAGCTTGATGAAAACAAAACATGATATTAAGAAAATGTGGGGTAGTCACGGTTACCGATGCAAATGTCAAATTTTGGTGACTTGACTACTATGGGCCAAAAACCAAAAACGGTATGTTCACTTCTGCCATCAATGTTTATGATTGTTATCGGTTATTTGTAAATGTTCGAAAGCATTTTGTTTATTGTCATATTCTCGCATTTGAAAACGAACGTATGAACCTGGAATGTCAATACCGTTCCTAACGAGTTCACAAAGTCTTTGGAGGGATACAAGTCAGATCCTACGGGGTGCTAGGCAATTTTCTTTATCAACTAGAATATGCAAAGAAGAAAGCATTTTGTTTATTGTCATATTCTCGCATTTGGTAACAATTGAATGAACCTGGAATGTCAATACCGGTCCTAACGAGTTCACCAATTCTTTGGAGGGATACAAGTCGGATCCTACGGGGTACTAGGGGACGTTCTTATTCAACTAGAATATGCAAAGAAGAAAGTCGTTTTCGTGATTTTTCAAAAAACCGAGAACATTCAGTGAAGATTGACGACAGTTCCGCTCAGTGGAGGGAATTGGTGAACATTTGAAGATAAATTCTACTCAGTGGAGAGAATTTGTTCTGTGAAATTGACGACAGTTTCTTTGAAGTGGAGAGCATCTGTTAAGGTTTAGAGATCTTACCAAAGAAATGGGGGGATAAAAATTTTTCATATGTTGAATTTCTTCGGTAAATTTCTAAACGCAATCACAGGTGGTAGAGTTTGTGATTTTCTGGTGATACAAACGGTTCTGCATGGAATGTTTTGCACATACACATATTTGAGGATATTAATTAATTCTCCAGCCAGCGTGAAGAGTTTTGCACGGAAACATACAGGTATCTAAAGTCGAAAGTAGTTTCAAAGCGCTGTTCACTGAAGACCTGGGGGAATCTTTATGAAAGCTGATAGTTCAAGGTTGAAGACCAGCAGGATTCGGTTTTGGGTTCGATGTTTCTTTAGGATTTTATAGGGATCTGGGGGTAACTCAATTCGTTGAGTTTGCAAACGATGTACTTGGTCAAGCTGACTTCCTGAGTACTGATGCTGAAGATCCGTAGTGTATTACGTGGTCAACTTCACAAAGGCGAGACAATGAGATCTGGATGTAGTTCAACTAAGCGTGCTGTTTGGTTGAGCTTGCAAGGGATACACTTGGTCTAGCTGACTTTCCTAAGTGTTGATGCTGAAGATTAAAGTGCATTACTTTGTCGATTCCACAAAGACGGTTTACAGAAGATAATTCACCAGAAATCTCTACCAATGTAGTACGCTTGAATGAAATAGATTTCTTATGACAGATCAAGACTTGATGCAGTTCTTAAAGAACGGAACCCTTATCAAATGCCAGTTGGAGCATTGGAAGATCAGCGGAAGATCGGTCAATTGAGCCTTGTGAGGAAATTGCACAACACCCAACACAGATATGCGTACTTTGAGGGGGAACTATTATACAAGGAGCGTCAAGATACTACTTACCTGGATCATCGGTCAAGGGGGAATTTGTTAACAAAGAGAAGATAAATACTTGACTGAAGATCGATTGCAGTTACATTTTCAGCATTCGACAACAACGGACAAGGGGGAATTTGTTGGTGCAGATTTTGTGTCCGATGCTGTTCGAATAGATTAGTTATTATTTTATGCTGATAATGTAATAGTTAGTGAAACGGTCAAACAAATATGTATTGACCCGCTCGTCTGAAGTGGTCAAACGAGAGGGTTATGTGTTTGACCGTGTGTGTGTGCAAGTGAAATGCGTGTGGCTATAAATACCACCCTTTTGGTTCATTTGCACTTGTAAGAGAGTGAAAGAGGGTGAACTCATTTGAGAGAGTTCGTTGTGAGCTTTAGTGTTTGGGGGAGAGATCACCACTTGGTCTCTCCCCGGATGTATACTCCTTTGGTATTAGTTCGGTTAGCTTGTAATCGGGCCGATTTGTAATGTTCTACTACCGATTAATACAAAGAAGTTTTGTTTATCCATCTCTAATCTCTCCCGTCTTGAACTAATCTCACACGAATCACGGTTTCGGTCCCGAAACACGGTCCTACAGTTTCATAACCATAAAACATGTTTTATTACAACTAAATGAACTGATTATCTGGTTGTATTTTTTAGATATCATATAATATATACGCTTTTCTTTTTCGTTTATAGTGTTGTTTTTGGCAGGTATCTAGGTATATGGCAGGTAGTCTTTGGAGGTCGCTCCATGGGTGACTGGGAAAAGATCATTATGTTCCACGATGTTCACCCATGGAAACCGAGTCAGAAGTAAGATCTGATTAAGTGCAGTCAGCGGACCTGTGAAACCCACCAATTTAGGAGGCTAGGCTCGCCCGAAGGTGGTTATTCAGTTAGACTACATGTATAGAATAGTTTTATAATCTGCATGTTGTGGTTATTGTGTTTTATATCTGCCATGGTTTGAACCCAATTGACTAGATAGAGGTGGCAATAAATGATTATTTGTTTATATGTTCGAGATACTATTGTTACTGTTTATATATTATTCTAATAATAACAATCTTAAAACAAATTCTTATATTTCTTGTAACAAATTTGTCCAGCATCACTCCTTGAGCCGAGTAGCACCACCCCAAACAATATTTATGCGTTTTGTTTTGGTGTCAGGTAACATTTTTTGACTTATATGGGTTAACACAATTGGTATGTAATTAAGCTATATACTATATATTGCTTAACAAAATACCATCAATTGTTATTCTTCATTTTTAGTGTTTTTTTTCCGATGCCAACGTTAATGTGGCCCATTGGCGAGTTATATCACGGGTTGATTTGGTTTATGTATTAGCTAATGGGCCAAAAGGGTAAAACAAACAAATGTGGTGTTTAAAGAAATCTTTAATGACTTGTGATTCTTTCGCATTCATTTCTTTCAATTGATTGTAATTTAATATTTACCTAAGTAATTGAACATTTCTTTCATTTAAAAAGTTTATGTCAAACATTTTTAAGTAATTTAATTTACTTTAAGACCACCCGTGTAATACACGGGTACTTAGACTAGTAAGGTTAATAAATAAAATTACAACCAATCGGGTCATCGGTTACATCTAGATCATTGTTCATACTACATTTCATGATTAAAGACAAGTAGTAGATTTATAACCTGTAGTAGAGTGAAGTTACGAGTGAACTTAGCCCATTGTTCCATGTATCTAAAAATGAAATGAAGTCCCATTTTTTTATTATTGCATTTCAGGAAGTTTATGTTTCAGCTTTTCATACAATAATAATGCCATATCCATTACCTAAAGTATATACCCAATTAACCTCATTAATCGCCAAGCATATGTATTGATAAGGTTAGAACGTGAACTTACCTCAATTAGGGTTGCAAACGAACCGAACAAACACTAACAAGGCGTTATTCGTGTTCATTTTGCTAAGGAAATGGAAATAATGGTGTTCACGAAGTGTTTATGAATACTTATAGAACAAGATTTTATGTTCGTGTTTGTTCATTAAGGAAATGAACATGAAGTGAACATGTTTGTGATTGTTTGTGTACGCTCAATAATTTTTGGTAAAACACTTAATGATAGGGAGTATTGTTATTCCCACCAACTTGAAAACTTACTTCTAAAAAAAGTTAATTGGAAGTATTGTCATTTTCTCTTTTTTAAGAACTTGCTTTCACTAAAGCTAAATTGATATCATTAATCTTCGCGAACTTTTGACTTAATTATATATAACAAGCGAGGCTACCGTGTGGATTCTATTTGAGAGTGTAAGTAGTTCTAATGAATAGCGTCATTTGTATATATTTATGCATGAAATCAAAATCCTGATCACTAAGTTTGTTTCCTCATTTATATGGATTTACGCAACGTTCACTGTGATCATTAATTGCGATCACAAGTTCAAGATTTGCATCGAAGTTGTGATCGCAAAACACACAAAGAATCTCTGGAGATTGAAGGCTGATTGTGCAGGATCAGGTAAAAAAACATCTATCAAAGTTGTTTTCGCAATCTCACATATACTGAGGTGTGGGATGAGAGTTCAAGCCATGTCCCTCTACAGGTTCGAATGTTTTTACTTAATAAAATTCAAATTAGTTTTTCGGTGTGCTGTATTTGCTTCGGATATTTTTCTAAAGTAAATTCAAATTAGTTTTTTGGTGTACTATATATTTGCTTCCCTAACAGTAATGTATATATAAAAAGGTTAGTTAAAGAAATCATAAAATATAAAATATAGATAACTAATCAAAACCGTTCGTATGTTTTGATTATAAATTTTTAAAATATGATATTAATATACCAATTAACAATTTAGAAATTGATATATCATTTTACATTCTTTGTGGTATTCTTTCTAAAAAAGGAATGATCATTTGAAAAGAAAATTAAGAGTTAATTACACAAATGGGTCCTGTGGTTTATACCTAATTTCGCCTTTGGGTACTAACTTTATTTTTTAACAGGTTTAGGTTCTATGGTTTCAATTTTGTAACACCTTTGGGTACTAACACCAAAATTAGTTAATTAATGACTAAAATACCCTTGCATTTTTTTAAGTTTATCAATGTAACACATTTGGGTACTAACACCTAATTTTATTTAAGTTTAAATCAATTTTACAAAATCTATTTATTTTTTTTTATTTTCATCTTTTTATTATATCTCTTAATTAACATAAACTCTATTTTTTTATTTTCATATTTTTATTAAATTTCTTATTTAACATAAAATCTATTTGTTACACCAGTATTTTTTTTAAATAGATTTTTAAATAAAATCTACTAGCTATATAGTTTTATGTAAATTAAATTTCTTACTCGTTTTCAATAATGTAAACCTCACTCGTTTTCAATTTTGGATTGAAATGATTGATAATAATAAATATCTTTCATGTAAAAAAAATTAAGCCTTTTTTTAACTCGTTTTTTTTTCATTTACATTTTACTATTTTAGAAAGATATTTAATTTACATAAAATTATATAGCTAGGTATTTTAGATAAAACTATATAGCTAGGTATTTTAGATAAAACTAAAAAAAAATAAGCCTTTTTTTAACTCGTTTTTTTTTTGTAAAAAATATATTTAATTTACATAAAACTATATAGCTAGTAGATTTTACTGGTGCAACTAGTAGATTTTATGTAAATTAAATATCTTTCTAAAATAGTAAAATGTAAATGAACAAAAAACAAGTTAAAAATGGCTTAATTTTTTTTACATGAAAGATATTTATTATTATTATTATTATTATTATCAATCATATATATCCAAAATTGAAAATGAGTAAGGTTTACATTATTTAAAACTAGTAAGAAATTTCATTTACATAAAACTATATAGAAATCTATTTAAAAAAATACTGGTGTAACAAGTAGATTTTATGTTAAATAAGAAATTTAATAAAAATATGAAAATAAAAAAAATAAATAGACTTTATGTTAATTAAGAGATATACTAAAAAGATGAAAAAAAAAATAGATTTTGTAAAATTGATTTAAACTTAAATAAAATTTGGTGTTAGTACCCAAATGTGTTACATTGATAAACTTAAAAAAATGCAAGGGTATTTTAGTCATTAATTAACTAATTTTGGTGTTAGTACCCAAAGGTGTTACAAAATTGAAACCATAGAACCTAAATCTGTTAAAAAATAAAGTTAGTACCCAAAGGCGAAATTAGGTATAAACCACAGGACCCATTTGTGTAATTAACTCGAAAATTAATTATGGTGAATTACAACTCTTTATTGTAAAGGGTAAAAAATAAAAGAATCACTTCTAATCAAAAGTAGGGGGTTGTGCCCGCATGCCGCGGATAACGTTGCTGGATCTTAGTTTGTTGGGCTTTGTTTATTACGAAATTCATAAGCTATCGGGGGGGGGGGCACCAATCGTTCTAGAAACATAAAGAGAAAACACACAAAACAAAAGTAATAGTATGCCGAAAAGTTTATTGACACGTCCTCAGGAGAAAAAACTTAAAAACCGAATTAAATAGCAAAGAAAAATAATCCGCCCGTTATAGAAACCGAAAGCGAAAACCACAAACTAAAAGTCTTAAGATATCCAAAAGGATGTTTATATCAGTTTGATTTGTGAGTTTTTATTTTTAATTATCTAAATAAGGAAAAACTTTTTCATCCAATTAAATTCAGCAATTAAAAAGTTATTTAGATAAAAAGTTTTTAAAAAATAGTTAATAGTAAGTGAAAATCTATTGGGAATAGCCCAATAGTGTTGGTAAGTTAAATAAGGTGTAGGATAGAAGGAGGTCATGGGTTCAATCCCCATAGTATGCAAGTTAATTTAGTCATTCAAAAAAAAAAATAGTAAGTGAAAATAAAATAAAACGTAAAAATAAAATAAAAACACAAAAATAAAACAAATAGTTAAGGTAAACAATAATAAAATTGTTATGTTAAATCTGAACTAAATAATTAAAGGAAAAAAAAAAGAAACCCTTCAAAATCATTAAAAAAGGCCCTCACTATTTGCACACCTTGGCAGGCTATCTGCACACTTAGGGTTTACATACGCTGCGTATTGGTCAATACGCAGCGTATAGGGTTACCTCAATATGCTGCGTATAGAGCTATACTCAGCGTATATAAACCATGGATTTCAGAGCCTTATCAGCAATCATTGCACATAAAACAAGGGTTATATACGCTGCGTATAGGTCTATACGCAGCGTATATAAACCATTAGATTTTTTTAGTCATTTTGGTAGGTTTGAGGGATCATTTTTTCACAAAGTTTAAATACTCTGCGTATAGACCTCTAAGGAGCGTATATAAAGGTCTGAAAATGTCTTTTATACCCTTGTGTTGAGGCTATACGAAGCCAAATACAAGGGTAGTTGTGTCATTTTTGTCTCATACGCTACGTAGGGATCTATACGCAGCGTATACAAAGCTCCATTTTTGTAACAACCCTCATCAAAACTACTATTTATTGTATTATTTCATCCAATAGGAAATCCTAATTGAGACACCCAAGTGATTCTGCACAAACTCTAAAAATTTCAGAACAATCAGAATCAGGATCAGGGCCCCTAAAACTCAGGGGGGGGGGTATTCCCTACTTAACGATTATCCTTATAAAACGTTGTCAAAATTGAAATTTACGAAAATGTCGACTCAGCAAGCCTACACCCACACGTGGCCACCTTATAGTGGTTAGGTGTCCCTTACGGACCGTAAGGAAAAAAATGCTTACGGTCCGTAAGCATGTCAATTTTCATGTATAAATAGCAGACATTGGGACTTGAATTCTGGCGATTGAACGACGATAAAATTCAAATCGTACGCAGAGATATCGTCCAAATACTCTAAAAAACACACACACGAATCACTAATTAGTATAGTGGGGTGCTGCTATGATACAGGGTATTAACTCGATCGCTGCTACGATTCAATGTCCGATCGATTTAAACTATCCGACAGGATGTTTAAGCGCTATCCTTTGTCATTAGTCGTGATTCCAACAGGATGTTTGAGTACCACCCGAACTCGGGGAATACTCTGTCATTCGTTGTGAATCCGATGGATGTTTAAGTGATTGCACTTTGTCATTCGTTGTGAGGGTTTTAATCTCGTGAGTTATCGTAAATGTTGTATTAGTTATTTACCTAATCGTGTGCACTAGGTTACAAGGCTAAATCAATAGGCTAAGCTCTGCCTGTATAAATCTGCAATATATCAAGGCATATCTGTAGATTAAACTTTGCCCGTATGAATCTGCATGCTTATAATGTGAGTCATCCTCTTTTTATCAACTGTTTTACAAAACTCCAAATTATTTTCAAAATTATAATTACAGGGATTAAGTCTTTGTAATCACCAAGTTACAGCCGGTATGTGGGGTTTTGTATACATTACTTGATAATCTTCACCATTGGGGCAGCCAATGGGTGATATGACCATAATCACAGACACCATTGGACAATTAGAGGGCCGATGGGTCGAGTGACAAAGTACCGTGGGTAGTTGGTTTGATATCAGAAACATTGTAATCGCTCTTAATACTGTAAATTATAACAAATGTGTCGTTTTCAGTAAACTGAATGATTCACTCAGTATTTTCCGCTGACAAAACCTTTTTAAAACGCGTTTCAGGTAATTACAGTAGATTGGAGGAAAAGATGGATACGACACTGTAAGGCATCAAGAAGTGGCTTATTTTATTAATTAAAATCAAATTAAGAAATATTGTTTTATGTAATAAAATTTATCTTTATTAAAGCTACCTTTGTAAAACATGGATTTATTCCATCTATTTAATAAATAAATATCCGGTGTTTCTAAACTCTGATATTTTTCCTAACTCACGGTCCTGATTAAATTTCCACTGCAATATTTTTCAAAATAATCACCCGTACCACTGGGCTGTTCACGACTCCCGATTCCGTCCAGGGTGGGTCGGGGGTCGTGACAGAAGGTGGTATCAGAGCCACTGCTTTAAGCCTATAAGTGTTGTGATAATAATACTTAAGCTTAAATAAAAAGAGTTAGGAGGTTGCTATTAACTGGTAGCACATCTGATAGCATTTAGACTTGAACATAAGAAAAGATGCCTTATTAAAATCTAAGCCACTTGTTTAAGCAATTAGATGTTGTAATAATAAACGGAGAATTAGGAACTTAATATTTGCTGGTAACACTCAGGATAATATTTAGACTTGAACTTAAGAATTTTGCCTTAATAGAAGCTTCAAGATAAATTACTTATATAAGTATAATGTGATAAATATTGGTATGCCATAAGAATGACGATTAGCAGGCAATAGCACTTAATTGCTATTACTTAGTCTAGAATAAAGATATGTTATGGAAATACAAATTTCCTTGATTCTGGATAAAAGCCCTAAATAAAAGAGGCACTTTTAAAATCTTGAAAAGATACTATTTATGGGAATTAGAAAATTTTCTCCGGCAAAACTGGGTATAGAGTAGCAGACTCTCCATCTTGTCCGGATATACTGAGATTACCTCTCCGGCGCGAACCGGATAAGACAGGGTATATAGTATGTCAAACAAGTGACAAGATTTCCCTAAATAATATCATGACCTGATATCTGACTTGTTTTTTGGAAATATGAATCTGTTAAATACATTGACCTTATAGAGGGTATGTATATTACAGCATGTGAAAAATATGATTATATAGATATGTATATCTATAAGGATTCCAAAAGCCAAATAGGAATAAAGCATAAGCATATGTGTCTAGATTTCTATATTAGGAATCTCTTTTTCGATATCAAACATTATTTTGTTTGATCATTTGTCTCATAGCTCGTGTGACAAAATAAACAATGGAAACCCTTTAAGTTGGGACCCATCAAAAGTATAAATTTACAATGCGTTACCATAAAACGCAAGTAAGAAGCATGCTAAGTTGTGCTAGTACACAAGAAAACACAAGAAACTTAAATTATACACAGATATCGAAGTATATCACACACAACTTTCAAGGAAAGACCTTTGGAAAATATAATTAGGCACGACAACAACAATACGAATCCTGACAGTGGGAGAACTACTGATCAAAAAGCAGCACTTTGCCACATGATCCTACAAACAATCTGAATATCGCTGAGGTACGTTGAAACAATATTTCACAACCATAGGTGCACAGTCTAATCAGAGTCATAATTATTAGTACCACAAAAGAAGTCATATACCTTTGCAAATCCCTTGTTTCATTTTCATTCATTCGACATTCCTTGGTAATGTCACTTAACAACGATTATCACACGAAATTCCAGATAAAGTTCTTATATTCCTTTCGTTGCAATTCTGACTTCTACCTATAATAAGTTGACCTTCGTATTTCTACTTCCCCTAATGGTCATCATACCATGAGAATTCTTTCATAGTAGCAAATATTGATCCATTTCATTTCTTGGTAAATCCACACGTTACGCATGCACTATTTGTTGCGTATGTGGTTCATTTGAGTTATAAAGACCATAGGAGGGCATCATTCCAATTTGATTATTTTATTAAAAGTTCAAATCTCACTTTGCTATACTTGATCTTTGCATTATAAACCGCGTTTTTACAAAGCAATGACTTTTTAATATCGATTCAATGAATTTCTTGAAAAACTCAATTTTCTTAGGTATACACGGTTTCTGTTATAATCATGTCCGAACTTCCTTATTAAAACTCGTTTTATTCAAACCCAGTTAACTTACTCGCAATACGTATCCAATTCAGAGTCCCATATGATATTTTTGGGCCATCATAATCCCAACAAAAACTTCGATTCTCTTGAAATATAACATGCTTTCTTAACCTTCGACATCATTAAATTATTTTCTTTGATCACGATCACCTTATGGTGACGTTTTCACAAAATATGAAGCTTGCGCTAATCTCGGATTTAATTATTTATTTATTTATATTGAATCCGCTTGAATTTATTCTATAAAAGCAATCTTAACATAAAATCATGTGCTAAGATAATGATACACAAATTTATTTCATATTTCAGTATATCCCTTAATAGTCCTTACAACATCAATCGAGTCTTTCATGAGATTTATTGCTTTATCATCATTAATCAATAAACATTATAAATATAAATTTTATTGATTATATGTGGAAACTTATACAAGTAATTACCTTATTTACAATATAGTATTCCTATACTTAAAATTCTTGTTAAACCATTAAGGTAAAGAATTTATATTTTTACGTATAAAATTATGTTTATACTCTCATTTAAGTTTATATTTAGTTATTTATTATTGATAATTAATAGTAATTTTTAGTAATAAAATATTAATAGTAATAGTGTTAGTATTATTTTAAAATACTAGGGTCATTGTCAGGGCAGGTATTAAATAGCCTAGCCTTAGTTAGGCATGGACTGGCCACCTATTCTTAAACAAGACAGCACTAACCAATATCCGCCATGATAATGACTAGTTAAATAAGTCATCATACTTATTTAGTAAATCTTAATTATATATAAAAATATTTTACTTTGTACTGTAAAGATAAGACATATTTTCATAAAATAAATATAAGAATTAGAGGGACAAATAAAACTATATAAATAATAGTCTATCACATGTTTTGTGGTAACTATGTACAGTAACGCTCTGGCAAGAAAATGACTATATAAGAATAATATGGTAGTCATCAACTATGTTGGGTTAGGGGAACATGGTAATATATAAGAATAGTCCCCGTTTTCACTTATTTACAACATTTGTAAATACATTCACAACGTTATATGATTTCAAAATGAAAATAAGTAATCACATTGAATCAACCCATTAAGTATTATCTATATTTACAAAATATTTCACAAATACTTTTATACAATAAATATTTTTACACCTTTATTTACCACTTTAATTTAACGTTATAAATAAAAGTGAATTCTTTTACAAAATAATAATACTAAAATATTTTGTAATGTAATAACTTCATTGCAGTGTTTTGTAATGTGTATTACATAATAAATATAAGTTATTTTACACAGTATAGTAAAATACTATAATATTTATTTAAAAGTAGTGACCATTTACATATAGTAAAAAAAAGGTGTAATAAATAATATATATTACATTTGCGTTACAAATATAATATAAATTGGTCATACCAAAACAACTTGTTCTTATTATATTTCGATCTATAGGACATAGTATGAAAAAAAAATGGTCACTAATAGTGTACTATCACATTGTTTCATAATTAAAACAACTTGGAACTTTAAAATGAAACACTAACTCTATTTTCTTTCCGTATATCCTTACAATTCACTCATGTCAGCACATTGATTTTCTCATATCATAATTTAATATTTGACAAATCATTTTCATGCCTTTATTTCAATTGGAACCTGTCAATTCTAAAAGTCTTACTCAGTTACCCATCAAAGTAAGCTTTCTTTTGACAAAGAATTTTTATTGATTCTAAAAAGTCCTTCACATTCATTCTAAATATCTATTAATCATATATCTTTTGGATTGAGCCTAGTCACCTTAGAAATTATATCATTTCATCTCATTCGTTTGTCATCAATTTCTTGAACTAATTCAGTTGAATCTTTGAATCCTACTTATGGTACAACTCGTATTCACAAAATTAGATATTTTGATTCTGTGACATCTATCTTAATATTGTTTTATTGACTAAAATATAACATAAGTCTAAAAGAAATATCATAAACCAAATCTCGAGGACGAGATTTTTATTAAGGTGGGGAGAATGTAACAACCCTCATCAAAACTATTATTTATTGTATTATTTCATCCAATAGGAAACCCTAATTGAGACACCCAAGTGATTCTGCACAAACCCTAAAAATTTAAGAACAATCAGAATTAGGATCAGGGCCCCTAAAACTCAGGGGGGGGGGTATTCCCTACTTAACGATTATCCTTATAAAACGTTGTCAAAATGAAATTTACGAAAATGTCGACTCAGCAAGCCTACACCCACACGTGGCCACCCTATAGTGGTTAGGTGTCCCTTACGGACAGTAAGCACGCATGTCAATTTTCGTGTATAAATAGCAGACATTGGGACTTGAATTCTGGCGATTGAACGACGATAAAATTCAAATCGTACGCAGAGATATCGTCCAAATATTCTAAAAAAACACACACACGAATCACTAATTAGTATAGCGGGGTGCTGCTACGATACAGGGTATTAACTCGATCGCTGCTACGATTCAATGTCCGATCGATTTAAACTATCCGACAGGATGTTTAAGCGCTATCCTTTGTCATTAGTCGTGATTCCAACAGGATGTTTGAGTACCACCCGAACTCGGGGAATACTTTGTCATTCGTTGTGAATCCGATGGATGTTTAAGTGATTGCACTTTGTCATTCGTTGTGAGGGTTTTAATCTCGTGAGTTATCGTAAATGCTGTATTAGTTATTTACCTAATTGTGTGCACTAGGTTACAAGGCTAAATCAATAGGCTAAGCTCTGCCTGTATAAATCTGCAATATATCAAGGCATATCTGTAGATTAAACTTTGCCTGTATGAATCTGCATGCTTATAATGTGAGTCATTCTCTTTTTATCAACTGTTTTACAAAACTCCAAATTATTTTCAAAGTTATAATTACAGGGATTAAGTCTTTGTAATCACCAAGTTACAGCCGGTATGTGGGGTTTTGTATACATTACTTGATAATCTTCACCATTGGGGCAGCCAATGGGTGATATGACCATAATCACAGACACCATTGGACAATTAGAGGGCCAATGGGTCGAGTGACAAAGTACCGTGGGTAGTTGGTTTGATATCAGAAACATTGTAATCGCTCTTAATACTGTAAATTATAACAAATGTGTCGTTTTCAGTAAACTGAATGATTCACTCAGTATTTTCCGCTGACAAAACCTTTTTAAAACGTGTTTCAGGTAATTACAGTAGATTGGAGGAAAAGATGGATACGACACTGTAAGGCATCAAGAAGTGGCTTATTTTATTAATTAAAATCAAATTAAGAAATATTGTTTTATGTAATAAAATTTATCTTTATTAAAGCTACCTTTGTAAAACATGGATTTATTCCATCTATTTAATAAATAAAAATCCGGTGTTTCTAAACTCTGATATTTTTCCTAACTCACGGTCCTGATTAAATTTCCGCTGCAATATTTTTCAAAATAATCACCGGTACCACTGGGCTGTTCGCAACTCCCGATTCCGTCCAGGATGGGTCGGGGGTCGTGACAGAAGGTACCATGTATCGTAGCAGCACCCCGCTATACTAATTAGTGATTCGTGTGTGTGTTTTTAGAGTATCTGGACTGTATTTTTTTTATTGTGTATTCCTTTGTTTATTTATATAAAAAAAAGTAAATTAATTGTGTGTATTTTGGGCTATTTCCACGTTTATTTATAAAAAACAATATTATTAAAAATAATACAAATATTATGAATTATAAGAATTAAAAATAATACAAATATTAGGTCCCGTATTGACCTCGTATAGGACTATAAGTGTGATATCGTATCGTATAGGTGTGGTTTAGGTCCCGTATTGACCTCGTATAAGCCTATAAGTGAGATATCGTGTCGTATAGGTGTAGTATATGTCACGTATTGACGTCGTATAAGCCTATAAGTGTGATATCGTATCGTATAACGTAGTATCGGTCACGTATTGACTTCGTATAAGCCTATAAGTGTGGTATCGTATCGTATAGCGTCGTATAGGTCACATATTGACCTCGTATAAGCTTATAAGTGTGATATCGTATCGTATAGGTGTAGTATAGGTCACGTATTGACCTCGTATAAGCCTATAAGTGTGATAACGTATCGTATAACGTAGCATAGGTCACGTATTGACCTCGTATAAGCCTATAAGTGTGATATCGTATCGTATAGCGTCGTATAGGTCACGTATTGACCTCGTATAAGGCTATAAATGTGATATAGTATCGTATAGGGGTAGTATAGGTCACGTAATGACCTCGTATAAGCCTATAAGTGTGATATCGTATCGTATAACGTAGTATAGGTCACGTATTGACCTCGTATAAGCCTATAAGTGTGATATCGTATCGTATAGCGTCGTATAGGTCACGTATTGACCTCGAATAAGTCTATAAGTATGATATCGTATCGTATAGCGGCGTATAGGTCACATATTGACATCGTATAAGCCTATAAGTGTGATATCGTTTCATATAACGTAGTATAGGTCACGTATTGACCTCGTATAAGCCTATAAGTGTGATATCGTATCATATAGGTGTGGTTTAGGTCATGTATTGACCTCGTATAAGCCTACAAGTGTGATATCGTATCGTATAGGTGTGGTTTAGGTCACGTATTAACCTCGTATAAGCCTATAAGTGTGATATCGTATCGTATAGGTGCGGTTTAGGTCCCGTCTAATCCTATATGCATATACAAGACCTATAGGAAACCTATACGAGACTTATACTACACTATACGATACGATACGATACGATACTATACTATACAATAACACTCGTATAGGCCTCGATACGAGACTTATATACTATACACTATACGAAACGATATGATGCAATACGATACGATACGATACGACACGATACGATACGATGCAATACGATAAGATAATTTAATTTAATCGATAACAATATAATATATTTGTATTATTTACGAATAATATTGTTTTTTATAAACAATTTGCTTTTTTTATAAATAAACAAAGGAATACGATAATGTAATTTAAACGATAACAAAACAATATATTTGTATTATTTACCAATAATATTGTTTTTTTATAAATAATTTTCTTTTTTAATTTTTATAATTCATAATATTTATATTATTTTTAATTTTATAATTTATATTTGTATTATTTACCAATAATATTGTTTTTATAAATAATTTTACTTTTTTATTTATAAATAAACCAAGGAATACAAAATAAAAAAATAAAAAAATGGAGCTTTATATAAGCTGCGTATAGATCCCTACGCAGCGTATGAGACAAAAATGACACAACTACCCTTGTATTTGGCTTCGTATAGCCTCAACACAAGGGTATAAAAAACATTTTTCAAACCTTTATATACGCTACGTATAGGTCTATACGCAACGTATATAAAGGGTAGTTTTTATTTTTAACCCCAAACATGTGGTTAAATTATCTTTTTAACCCTTATAGTTTAAATACTCTGCGTATAGACCTCTAAGGAGCGTATATAAAGGTCTAAAAATGTCTTTTATACTCTTGTGTTGAGGCTATACGAAGTCAAATACAAGGGTAGTTGTGTCATTTTTGTCTCATACGCTGCGTAGGGATCTATACGCAGCGTATACAAAGCTCCATTTTTGTATTTTTTTACTGTGTATTCCTTTGTTTATTTATAAAAAAAAGTAAATTAATTGTGTGTATTTTGGGCTATTTCCATGTTTATTTATAAAAAAACAATATTATTAAAAATAATACAAATATTATGAATTATAAGAATTAAAAATAATACAAATATTAGGTCCCGTATTGACGTCGTATAAGCCTATAAGTGTGATATCGTATCGTATAACGTAGTATAGGTCACGTATTGACTTCGTATAAGCCTATAAGTGTGATATCGTATCATATAGCGTCGTGTAGGTCACGTATTGACCTCGTATAAGCCTATAAGTGTGATATCGTATCATATAAAGTATAGGTGTGGTTTAGGTCCCGTATTGACCTCGTATAAGCCTATAAGTGAGATATCGTGTCGTATAGGTGTAGTATAGGTCACGTATTGACGTCATATAAGCCTATAATTGTGATATCGTATCGTATAACATAGTATAGGTCACGTATTGACTTCGTATATGCCTATAAGTGTGATATTGTATCGTACAGCGTCGTATAGGTCACGTATTGACCTCGTATAAGCCTATAAGTGTGATATCGTATCGTATAGGTGTAGTATAGGTCACGTATTGACCTCGTATAAGCCTATAAGTGAGATATCGTGTCGTATAGGTGTAGTATAGGTCACGTATTGACGTCGTATAAGCCTATAAGTGTGATATCGTATCGTATAACGTAGTATAGGTCACGTATTGACTTCGTATAAGCCTATAAGTGTGATATCGTATCGTATAGCGTCGTATAGGTCACGTATTGACCTCGTATAAGCCTATAAGTGTGATATCGTATCATATAACGTATAGGTGTGGTTTAGGTCCCGTATTGACCTCGTATAAGCCTATAAGTGAGATATCGTGTTGTATAGGTGTAGTATAGGTCACGTATTGACTTCGTATAAGCCTATAAGTGTGATATCGTATCGTACTGCATCGTATAGGTAACGTATTGACCTCGTATAAGCCTATAAGTGTGATTTCGTATCGTATAGGTATAGTATAGGTCACGTATTGACCTTGTATAAGCCTATAAGTGAGATATCGTGTCGTATAGGTGTAGTATAGGTCAAGTATTGGCGTCGTATAAGCCTATAAGTGTGATATCGTATCGTATAACGTAGTATAGGTCACGTATTGACTTCGTATAAGCCTATAAGTGTGATATCGTATCGTATAGCGGCGTATAGGTCACGTATTGACCTCGTATAAGCCTATGAGTGTGATATCGTATCATATAACGTAGTATAGGTCACGTATTTGACCTCGTATAAGCCTATAAGTGTGATATCGTATCGTAAGGTGTGGTTTAGGTCACGTATTGACCTCGTATAAGCCTATAAGTGTAATATCGTATCGTATCGTATAGGTGTGGTTTAGGTCACGTATTATCCTCGTATAAGCCTATAAGTGTGATATTGTATCGTATAGGTGTGGTTTAGGTCCCGTATAATCTTATATGCATATACAAGACCTATAGGAAACCTATACGAGACTTATACTACACTATACGATACGATACTATACTATACAATAACACCCTTAGAGGCCTCTATACGAGACTTATATTATACACTATACGATACGATACGATACGATGCAATACGATATGATACGGTACGATGCAATACGATACGATAATTTAATTTAAACGATAACAATATAATATATTTGTATTATTTACCAATAATATTGTTTTTTTATAAATAATTTTCTTTTTTATAAATAAACAAAGGACTACGATAATTTAATTTAAACGATAACAAAACAATATATTTGTATTATTTACCAATAATATTTTTTTAATAAATAATTTTCTTTTTTAATTTTTATAATTCATAACATTTGTATTATTTTTAATTTTTATAATTTATATTTGTATTATTTACCAATAATATTGTTTTTTTATAAATAATTTTCTTTTTTAATTTTTATAATTCATAATATTTGTATTCTTTTTAATTTTTATAATTTATATTTGTATTATTTATCATTAATATTGTTTTTTATAAATAATTTTCTTTTTTTTATAAATAAACAAAGGAATACACAAAAAAAAAAAAAATACAAAAATGAAGCTTTATATACGCTGCATATAGATCCCTATGCAGCGTATGAGACAAAAATGACACAACTACCCTTGTATTTGGCTTCGTATAGCCTCAACACAAGGGTATAAAAGACATTTTCAGACCTTTATATACGCTGCTTAGAGGTTAATACGTAGCGTATTTAAACTTTGTGAAAAAACGATCCCTCAAACCTACCAAAATGACCCAAAAAAATCTAATGGTTTATATACGCTGCGTATAGACCTATACGCAGCGTATATGACTCTTGTTTTCTGTGCAATGATTGGTTATAAGGCACTGAGATCCATGGTTTATCTACGCAGCGTATTTGTCAATACGCAGCGTAGAGGGTTAACCCTATACGCTGCGTATTGACCAATACGCTGCGTAGATAAACCCTAATTTTGCTAGGGTTTGGTGTGCCAATAGGCACACCCTTGAAAAATATGTACTGAAAAATAAATCTGAATTTTTAAATATAAATTTTCTCCCATTATTTAAAAAGACTGGGATAATGATAATAATTGCAAATCCTCATAAGAATATCCGAAAGAGTGGTATAAATAAGATACTATACAAACCCTAATACACTACTCGCTTTCAATTCAAAACCAAAACCATCATACGTTTTCTTCGATCTGGTGAGTGCTACTTGTTTACTTTGTTAAGAAATAAGGAGTTACGCAATGGAGAAGTATACAAAAATAATGGAAATTGGACGTGGGTCGTATGGTGTTGTGTGGAAGGCGATGAACAAGCAAACCGGTGAAGTGGTTGCCATCAAGAAACTCAACAATGAGTACAAGACGAACGAAGACAGCATGAACCTGCGAGAAGTTAAATCACTCATCAAGATTGTGAATCATCCGAATATCGTAAAGCTCAAGGAAATAATAAGAGAAAACAACACGCTGTTCTTGATATTCGAATACATGGAATGCGATCTCTACCAACTTATGGTTGAACGAACAAAGCCTTTTACAGAATCCGAGATTAGAAACATGTGCTTCCAAATCCTTCAAGGTCTTGCATACATGCACCACAAGGGTTACATGCATCGTGATCTCAAACCGGAGAACATTCTTGTTTCCAAGAATATACTAAAGATTGGTGATCTTGGTTCTGCCCGAGAGACAAATGGTGAACAGCCATACACCCATTATAATGTTACAACGTTATGCTATCGCGCCCCAGAGGTTTTTCTACGATCTCCGTGTTACAACTCTTCGGTTGATATGTGGGCATTTGGTGCAATCATGGCTGAGTTATACACCATCCAAGCAGTTTTTGATGGTTCTTCTGATGCGGATGTAATGCAAAAGATATGCGGCGTGTTAGGCACCCCAACAGAAAGTACATGGCTCTCGGGATTGGATCTTGCAAGAAATGTGTTATATCGGTTTCCAGATTTTCCTGGCATGCGGTTTTCTGAGTTGTTGCCGACCGCAAGCTCTGATGCGGTTAATTTGGTTGCTTCACTTCTTTCATGGTGTCCAAGTGATAGGCCGACAGCCATGGAAGCGCTTCAGCATCCTTTCTTCCATGGCTGTTATTGTGTGCCGCCAACAATCCGCCTTGAAGACACCTTCCTTAATTCGGTGCCGCTAGTGTTCAAAATGGCTAAGCAACGGGAGTTGTTGAAAGAGAAAAGAAGCTTGACTAGTTGTGGGAGTGGACTGGAAAAACTGGATTCAAATGAAGATCAGATTCTTATGCTGCAATTAATAAATTTCTTTGACTTTATGGAGTAAGAAGAATTACTATGAACTCATAGAAATTGAATGTCAACGTTGTTTAAGGTTTTAATTAGTTTGTAAACTTGTACTTGAATTTGTTTTGGTATTATGTGGATCACAAATTGACGTCAGATTTTCTTGATGTGTGATTCTTTTATTGGGTCTATTGATATTCACAGAAGAATATAAAATACATATGATTGCATAATAAACAAGTTATAATATAAAAGGTTGCATTTAAATGTGTTTAATTTAACAAGTGTTTTGCGTTCAGTTTGTACGGAAGTATAAACTATCTCCATAATCCAAAGTCACAATTCGAGTTACGTGAAGTTATTGATTTTTGTGTCACAAATTACAAAAATAACATAATTTCATTCCACAAATATAATATTTTGCTTGTTATGAACCGTTATATAAATATTTTTTGAGACTTGTAATGATAGTTGATTTGATTTTAAAACTCTAATATTACAGAATTTATATCATATTTTAAAACCAACCAGCAATAACTAAGCTACACGCATCCCTAACCCACAAACCCATCCCCCTCTCGCCAAATAACGTTGGCGTTTTTACACAAACCTTCGACGTCCCCGCTCTCATTCTCTACTTTCGCCGTTATAGCCGTCTGTAGCCACAAACTTTTAACCTCGAGTCCATAGCCTCTCACTACCACGAGTGTGCCATGTCATAGTTCGAAAGTATGAAATACCTCCCCCATCCAAAGTACAAAGTTACGATTGGAGTCTCATTTCTCAAGAAGCCATTGAAGCATGACTTGTGTCGGTGTTAACAAAAGATTGATGTACTTTAGGCCCACCAATATTTTTTTGCATGTCAAGTTATTTGTGACAACTCGAACTTTAGGCTTGCTTGATGTAACGTTTGTGCACGATATGTGATTTTATAAACCCGAATGATTAATTGATTTCATGATATATGTTATGTTATATGCATTATGTGTGTATGTATGTCGTATGTATGTGAACCGGCCACACAAAGCCCTTGGGGCCACTCCTTGTTCTCGGGTCCATTAGACAACCGAGTGGGCTCGGCCCACTCCCCATTCGCAACACAAAACCGGAACAAGGGGCTTGTTTCACCACTTTTGCAAATCACAAACACACACACACAAACCCTAGAAGCTTTGCTCTCTCTCGGCTTGCTTGGAACCCGACGGCACACACACACACACTTTGAAGCTTGTGAAACGAATCGATCCTCTACCTTCATCCGGTTAGTGATGATGTTATGTTTTTGGATTATTTGTGATATTATGTGATTGCTATCATTCTGTTAGGTGATGTAACTAAGGTGTATGCTTGTAATATTGATTGGTTGTTGATGTTGGATGCGGGTACTTATAATAGTGATGTTTGTTAATCGGATAACATGTACGGTTACGTTTTATGCTCGACTTATTGTTTGATTCGAACCGGTTAGGTGCATGGTTATAGGCTGTCATGAAATTGATTAATCAAAACGTTTCTGCATGATTCGGTTTAGGCTGTTTGATGATCCGATTGATTGTTATCTAGGCTGTTTTGTTTAAGCATATGAACATGTTTGAAGATTGCTATGAAACTGCTATTTTCGGTGTTTGATCTGTTTCCGAAACTGTTGAATATGTTTGCTGAAATCACGGAGTTTAATTGACTAGAATTATGGAAATCAGTTACACAGCCGGTTGCGACTCAGATTGCGAGTCGAAACCCCCGTCTCGACTCGAAACCACAAACAGCACCAGCCGAAACCACGGTTGCGAGTCCCGTTGCGACTCGTAACCAGACCATGATGAACCGAGATCTCCATTGCGACTCGCAACCAGCTGTTGCGACTCGTAATCTCCGGTTGCGACTCGAGATCTCCGTTGCGACTCGAGACCACCGTTGCACGCACACTGTTGGGCCTTCACTGTCATGGGCCCAATCTATTGAGCCCAACGATTTGAATTGTGGACTGTTTGCTATTGGACCGATATACGTTTACTATTTGGGCCGATTGAGAATCTGGACTGTTTTGTTATTGGGCTGCTTATGCTATTGGGCCGGGTATTGTTGGACTTAGACAATTGGATCCTCACATGCTATGTCTTATCTGCTTACGTGCGTACATGTTTGCCATGACTATACGTGATTGCTATATACGTACTATATACGAACCTGACTCGTATAATAACCATGATAGGACGTGAGTGACCATTTACTTGCTACTTATATTCCTTGTGTATCTGCCGAGCAAACCAAGGTGAGTTCACACAGCCAAGGCATGGGATTCCCGGGTTGGGAATTGGGTTGGATATGTTGGATATGGAATGATTACTCGTACTTACGCATATACCAGACTATAGACCATCGTCCTCAGGTTAGTCAGGACACGTTACGTAAAGCCTACGTAACCCAGTATATTTGCCATATGTCTCCCGGGTCGGGAGGACACGTTACGTAAAGCCTACGTAACCCAATACCATCTACTGGCTTCCAGGTCGGAAGGCCACGCTGCGTAAAGCCTACGTAGCCCCCACGCGTACCACTGTCCTCGGGGAAGGGCACGTCACGTAAAGCCTACGTGACCCTGTACGTTTTCCTGTTCTCGGTAAAGAAGAACACATGGTCGGAAGTTAGTCTAGTAAGTACCGTTAATGAGAAGCCCTCATTAACCCGGATGAACATGGGAAGCCCCCACCTTTAGTACACACTAGTATGGGAAGCCCCCACTAGCTACACTTATGCATGTTATGAACTTACTTTCTGTGAACTCGCTCAACTAGTTTGTTGATTATTTGCTGCATGCCTTGCAGGACCTTAGGTATACTTGGGAGCTTGCACAGGGAAGGAGCAGGTCGTTGTGGGCAGATGGATCGTTAATGATGTCGAACTCATAACTCGTTTTGAATTTACTTTACTATGCTTCCGCTACTTAAAACAGTATTTGGTTTTGAAACATCAATCATGTCATGGTGACTTACGTTAATTACTTTTATTATTATTAAATGCTATGTTTGATATGATTGATGGCTTGATCCTGGTCAGTCGCGCTCCCAAGCGGTGGTATTCCGCGGGTGGATTTTGGGGGTGTGACAGATTGGTATCAGAGCCATTGGTTATAGAGAACTTGGTTTTAATATGGGTAAACGTTTTTATTAAAACCGGACTATAACCAGAACAGTGCTCTCAATGATCCACAACGACGCTTCGCTCCACGTGCAAGACTCGACATCCTAGGTAATAAGGTTTATGTTTATTGCCTGTATGCTAGAATTGTTTAGAACTTTGCTCGCATTACGCTTAGATACACATGCTTTGATTTCATGAGAACACCTATATGCCTACGCTTTTCTGTCATCGCCCTACTCGCGAACCATTCTTATGTATGCTACTTGTTACTATGAAGATCATGTCTGGACGAATCAACATGACACAAGCCCAGCTAGAGGCTCTTGTTCAAGCTCAAGTTGCTGCGGCAGTTGCAGCAGCTCAAGCAGGTAGTATATCCTGCAGTATAGGCACACACTAGGATCTTTAGATCCTACATTAACGCTCGTATTTAACTCTCGTCCTATTCGTACACATTAGGTCAACACGCGCAGCAGCCTGTCTGCACGTTCAAGAACTTCATGGAATGTCGTCCTAGCTCGTTTAGTGGCACAGAGGGAGCAGTTGGACTCCTCCACTGGTTTGAAAAGCTCGAGTCGGTTTTCGAAATGTGCGAATGCCCTGAGGCTCGCAGGGTGAAGTTCGCCACTGGCACACTTGAAGGGATTGCGCTCACTTGGTGGAACGCACAAGTGCAGATCTTAGGGTTGGCAGCTGCTAACGCCACCCCATGGAACGACTTTAAGGAACTCATCAAGCGTGAGTATTGCACGCGGGAAGACATACACAAGCTGGAAGATGAGCTTTATAACTTGAAAATGGTTGGATCGGAAATCGAAGCGTATACCAAACGGTCCAATGAGCTGGCCGTTCTGTGTCCAACTATGGTGGACCCTCCATACAAGCGCATTGAGTTGTACCTCAAGGGATTGGCGCCAGAAATTCAGAGCCACGTGACGTCGGCTAACCTCGAAAACATACAGGAAATTCAACGTCTCGCTCACCGTATCACCGATCAGGCAGTTGATCAGAATAAACTGCCCAAGCGTGTTAACGCTACTGCTAACGTCACCACCTCAGTTACTCCTGCTACATCTGGTGACAGTAAAAGAAAATGGGATGGAGATTCTAGTAAAGGTTCAGCGACCGTTCAGCCACAAGCTCAGCAACAGAAAATCGACCACTATCAGAGTCCCAGTCAGCAATCCTCTGGTGGTCACAGACAGAGGAGATATCAGGGTAGTCAACCCAGGTGCCACAACTGCAACAGGCATCACCACGGCCCATGTAACAAGGGTCGCTGTCAAAGGTGTCTTAAGATGGGGCACGAGGCCAAAGACTGCAGGAGCCCTCGTCCTGCGAATCAGAATCAGCAGCCTCAGCAACCAGCTCCACAAAACCAGCAGCAGCAGCAGCAGCCACAGCGTGGGAACCGAGGATGTTTCCAGTGTGGGGCTGAAGGTCACTTCAAACGCGATTGCCCTCAGTTGAACCAGAATCGCAACAACAATAACCAGGGCAATGGGAATAACAACGGCGGGAACAACAACAATAACGGCAATGAAGCTCGTGGTCGTGCATTCGTGCTAGGTCGAGGCGACGCAGTGAACGATCCCAACGTTGTTATGGGTAAGTTTCTCCTCGACAATATTTACGTTACTGTTTTATTTGATTCGGGTGCGGATACAAGCTATATGTCTGTGAAAATGTGTCAACTGCTAAAACGTGCACCAACACTTTTACCCACCAAACATGTAGTCGAGTTAGCTAACGGTAAAAGTCTAGAAGCCACGCACGTAGTTCAAGGTTGTAATCTTATCTTAGCTGGTCAAGCCTTCTCTATTGATCTCATTCCCATAGTTTTGGGTAGCTTCGACGTCGTGATTGGGATGGATTGGTTGTCCCAACACCAGGCAGAAATCTTATGCAGCGAAAAGGTTATTCGCATTCCTCGTTCGGGTCAGGAACCTCTAGAAGTTCAAGGCGACAAGAGTGGTGCTGTGGTTGGCGTCATCTCTTTCTTGAAGGCTCAGAAGTGCTTACGAAAAGGTCACGCAGCCATTCTGGCTCTCGTTACAGACGCATCAGCAAAGGAAAAGAAATTGGAGGATATTCCAATTGTACGCGATTACCCTCAGGTGTTTCCTGAAGACTTACCTGGCTTACCGCCTCATCGTCAGGTCGAATTTCAGATCGAGCTCGCTCCAGGAGCAGCACCCATAGCTCGCGCACCATATCGTCTGGCTCCATCAGAATTGGAGGAATTGTCAAAGCAACTGCAGGAACTCTTGGAAAAGGGTTTCATACGACCAAGCTCTTCGCCTTGGGGAGCTCCAGTGCTTTTCGTGAAGAAGAAAGACGGTACGTTCAGGATGTGCATCGACTACCGTGAACTCAACAAGGTGACGGTGAAGAACCGTTATCCTCTTCCACGCATAGACGACTTATTCGACCAATTGCAAGGGTCGTGTTACTACTCGAAGATAGACTTGAGGTCTGGGTACCATCAGTTGAGAGTCCGGGATGAGGACGTCTCCAAGACAGCCTTCAGAACTCGTTACGGTCACTACGAGTTTCTCGTCATGCCATTCGGGTTAACGAACGCGCCTGCGGTATTTATGGATCTTATGAACAGGGTGTGCAAACCCTATCTCGACAAGTTCGTCATTGTGTTCATCGACGACATCCTGATTTACTCCAAGAGTCAGGAGGAGCACGAGCAGCATCTTCGCCTTATTTTGGAACTCCTTCGGAAGGAACAGTTGTACGCCAAGCTTTCTAAATGCGACTTCTGGCTTCGTGAAGTCCACTTCTTAGGCCACGTGGTAAACAAGGATGGGATCCATGTCGATCCATCCAAGGTAGATTCGATCAGGAACTGGCCTGCACCGCGTACGCCAACGGAAATACGCCAATTCTTGGGTCTGGCAGGTTACTACAGACGGTTTATTAGAGACTTCTCGAAGATTGCTCAGCCGCTTACGCTACTGACACAGAAGGGTGTTACCTATCGCTGGGGAGAGCCCCAGGAGACTGCTTTTCAGCACCTAAAGGATAGACTTTGCAGTGCACCTATCCTCTCATTGCCAGAGGGCACAGATGACTTCGTGGTTTATTGTGATGCATCCATTCGGGGACTTGGATGTGTGTTAATGCAGCGCGACAAGGTTATCGCTTACGCCTCTCGTCAACTCAAGATTCATGAACGCAACTACACGACGCACGATTTAGAGCTGGGAGCTGTTGTTTTCGCGCTTAAGATATGGCGACACTACCTGTACGGTACCAGGTGCACGATTTACACCGATCACAGGAGTCTCGAGCATATCCTTAAGCAGAAGGATTTGAACATGCGTCAACGGCGATGGGTCGAATTACTAAACGATTATGAATGCGCTATCAAGTATCATCCAGGCAAAGCCAATGTGGTGGCTGATGCCCTTAGTCGAAAGGACACTTTACCGAAGCGCGTGCGAGCACTACAGCTTACGATTCAGTCTAGCCTTCCTGCTCAGGTACGAGCTGCTCAGATAGAAGCACTGAAGCCCGAAAACGTCAAGGCTGAAGCCTTACGCGGCTCACGGCAGCAAATGGAACAGAAGGCAGACGGCGCCTACTATGTAACGGGCCGGATTTGGGTCCCACTCTATGGCGGTCTACGCGAACTTGTGATGGATGAAGCACACAAGTCTCGCTATTCGGTACATCCAGGGTCGGATAAAATGTACCACGATATCAGCACTACCTATTGGTGGCCTAGTATGAAGGCCCACATTGCTACGTACGTTGGAAAGTGCTTGACCTGTGCGAGAGTCAAGGTCGAATATCAGAAACCAGCTGGCCTACTTCAGCAGCCTAAGATACCTCAGTGGAAATGGGAAGAAATTTCCATGGATTTCGTTACAGGCCTACCTAGATCCCAGCGTGGGAACGATACGATATGGGTCATAGTTGATCGACTCACTAAGTCTGCACACTTCCTGCCGATTAAGGAAACGGACAAGTTCTCCACACTTGCAGACGTCTATCTTAAAGAAGTTGTCTCGAGGCACGGGGTGCCCACGTCCATCATTTCGGATCGCGACGCACGATTCACGTCAGAACTTTGGCAAGCAATGCATAAATCCTTTGGCTCACGACTAGACATGAGCACAGCATACCACCCTCAGACGGATGGACAGTCTGAGCGTACGATTCAAACTCTTGAAGACATGCTTCGGGCATGCGTCATCGATTTCGGCAACGGCTGGGAAAAGCACCTCCCTTTGGTGGAGTTTTCTTACAATAACAGTTATCACACCAGCATTCAAGCCGCTCCATTCGAGGCATTGTACGGGCGTAAATGCCGGTCACCTCTCTGTTGGGCAGAGGTGGGAGATAGTCAGATTACGGGTCCAGAGATTGTAGTGGACGCCACAGAAAAGATTGCACAGATACGACAACGCATGGCGGCAGCACGAGACCGTCAGAAAGCCTACGCAGATAAGCGTAGAAAGCCATTGGAATTTGAGGTCGGGGACCGGGTTTTATTGAAAGTCTCACCCTGGAAGGGTGTAGTTCGTTTTGGCAAACGGGGTAAACTGAATCCGCGATACGTCGGACCATTCGAAATCATAGAAAAGATTGGCAAGGTAGCCTACAAGTTGAAATTACCAGCTGAACTCGGGGCAGTTCACAATGTCTTTCATGTATCGAACTTAAAGAAGTGCCTATCAGATGAAAATCTTATCATTCCTTTTAAGGAACTCACTATCGACGAGCGGTTACAGTTCGTCGAGGAACCAGTTGAAATCACGGACCGGGATGTGAAGGTCCTCAAACACAAGAGAATCCCTCTTGTCCGAGTTCGTTGGAACTCCAAACGTGGCCCAGAGTACACCTGGGAACGCGAAAACAGGATGACAGAAAAGTACCCCCAGTTATTCGGGAACCAGGCAACCACTACTGAGGCTGAAGCTACTACTTCGGAATTTCGGGACGAAATTCCAGATCAACGGGGGGAGGATGTGACACCCCAGGAAAATCAGTGAACAGTACAGTTTACCTAGCTTCCTCAGTGAGTGCATACCAAATTTCGGGACGAAATTTCCAATTAGTTGGGGATAATGTGACAACTCGAACTTTAGGCTTGCTTGATGTAACGTTTGTGCACGATATGTGATTTTATAAACCCGAATGATTAATTGATTTCATGATATATGTTATGTTATATGCATTATGTGTGTATGTATGTCGTATGTATGTGAACCGGCCACACAAAGCCCTTGGGGCCACTCCTTGTTCTCGGGTCCATTAGACAACCGAGTGGGCTCGGCCCACTCCCCATTCGCAACACAAAACCGGAACAAGGGGCTTGTTTCACCACTTTTGCAAATCACAAACACACACACACAAACCCTAGAAGCTTTGCTCTCTCTCGGCTTGCTTGGAACCCGACGGCACACACACACACACTTTGAAGCTTGTGAAACGAATCGATCCTCTACCTTCATCCGGTTAGTGATGATGTTATGTTTTTGGATTATTTGTGATATTATGTGATTGCTATCATTCTGTTAGGTGATGTAACTAAGGTGTATGCTTGTAATATTGATTGGTTGTTGATGTTGGATGCGGGTACTTATAATAGTGATGTTTGTTAATCGGATAACATGTACGGTTACGTTTTATGCTCGACTTATTGTTTGATTCGAACCGGTTAGGTGCATGGTTATAGGCTGTCATGAAATTGATTAATCAAAACGTTTCTGCATGATTCGGTTTAGGCTGTTTGATGATCCGATTGATTGTTATCTAGGCTGTTTTGTTTAAGCATATGAACATGTTTGAAGATTGCTATGAAACTGCTATTTTCGGTGTTTGATCTGTTTCCGAAACTGTTGAATATGTTTGCTGAAATCACGGAGTTTAATTGACTAGAATTATGGAAATCAGTTACACAGCCGGTTGCGACTCAGATTGCGAGTCGAAACCCCCGTCTCGACTCGAAACCACAAACAGCACCAGCCGAAACCACGGTTGCGAGTCCCGTTGCGACTCGTAACCAGACCATGATGAACCGAGATCTCCATTGCGACTCGCAACCAGCTGTTGCGACTCGTAATCTCCGGTTGCGACTCGAGATCTCCGTTGCGACTCGAGACCACCGTTGCACGCACACTGTTGGGCCTTCACTGTCATGGGCCCAATCTATTGAGCCCAACGATTTGAATTGTGGACTGTTTGCTATTGGACCGATATACGTTTACTATTTGGGCCGATTGAGAATCTGGACTGTTTTGTTATTGGGCTGCTTATGCTATTGGGCCGGGTATTGTTGGACTTAGACAATTGGATCCTCACATGCTATGTCTTATCTGCTTACGTGCGTACATGTTTGCCATGACTATACGTGATTGCTATATACGTACTATATACGAACCTGACTCGTATAATAACCATGATAGGACGTGAGTGACCATTTACTTGCTACTTATATTCCTTGTGTATCTGCCGAGCAAACCAAGGTGAGTTCACACAGCCAAGGCATGGGATTCCCGGGTTGGGAATTGGGTTGGATATGTTGGATATGGAATGATTACTCGTACTTACGCATATACCAGACTATAGACCATCGTCCTCAGGTTAGTCAGGACACGTTACGTAAAGCCTACGTAACCCAGTATATTTGCCATATGTCTCCCGGGTCGGGAGGACACGTTACGTAAAGCCTACGTAACCCAATACCATCTACTGGCTTCCAGGTCGGAAGGCCACGCTGCGTAAAGCCTACGTAGCCCCCACGCGTACCACTGTCCTCGGGGAAGGGCACGTCACGTAAAGCCTACGTGACCCTGTACGTTTTCCTGTTCTCGGTAAAGAAGAACACATGGTCGGAAGTTAGTCTAGTAAGTACCGTTAATGAGAAGCCCTCATTAACCCGGATGAACATGGGAAGCCCCCACCTTTAGTACACACTAGTATGGGAAGCCCCCACTAGCTACACTTATGCATGTTATGAACTTACTTTCTGTGAACTCGCTCAACTAGTTTGTTGATTATTTGCTGCATGCCTTGCAGGACCTTAGGTATACTTGGGAGCTTGCACAGGGAAGGAGCAGGTCGTTGTGGGCAGATGGATCGTTAATGATGTCGAACTCATAACTCGTTTTGAATTTACTTTACTATGCTTCCGCTACTTAAAACAGTATTTGGTTTTGAAACATCAATCATGTCATGGTGACTTACGTTAATTACTTTTATTATTATTAAATGCTATGTTTGATATGATTGATGGCTTGATCCTGGTCAGTCGCGCTCCCAAGCGGTGGTATTCCGCGGGTGGATTTTGGGGGTGTGACATTATTAATAATACAAACAAATACACATTTATAAATAAAATAGTTATGGGATTTGATTTTAAGCATGTCATTTAGAAAGTCCCTAAAATATTTATAGATAGTTATGGAACTGATTTTTTAACATGTGACTCAAAATCTCTAAAATGAAAGTGTATTAAATAGAGTTGTCAGATTTATTTTTTAAAGAATATGTGTTCTCGTTTAACGAGGGTCCCAATAACGTGTCACATCACGCATTAACGACCGGAACACCACGTCCGTACAGCGGGTTGCGTTAGTGGGTGATCCCGTTAATGTGTTGGCAGAGGTGAACGAGAGAGGTGTTGGGGGCGCGCAACACAAGGCGAAAATGACCGTTCGCAAGGCCGGCCCAAGCCCAAGTATTTTGAGGCTTTGGCTTTGGGCCTCCAAATCTTTAGGGCCTCCAGATTTTAAAATATATATATATATATATATATATATATATAGCATATATGGGCTGGGCTGCAAATTAGCGATATTTGCACGCTGCAGATGGAGTAAATGAGTTGGCCTTAGGTTTTTTTTCATTACGGATGCAGTTTACGAACTACAAGACTTCAGGGAAATAAATTGTCACCTGTAATGGCGCTAACAGATTGAGAGAGGGAGAACAGAAAGGTCGTTGATCATCCAATATCACAACGGTCATCTGAATCATCGACTATGGAGTCTTTCATTGTTCTGCCACGAATCAACATCATTCATCTATTGATTCATATGATTCATTCTCTGTTCAAAATTCTAAGGCTTTGGTGACGAGATTGAAAGCCTTCGAGACGAATTCTAAGGCTGCTGTTGTTGAGTGGTGAACAAGTGACGAAATTGAAGGTTTCGATTCAATATTAAGGTACATTATATATTAATTCTCTAATTGCCCAATTAGATTATGTGATATTAGGCTCTAATTGAAGTTTGTGATATATTTTGCCCCTTAGCAATTAGCCCTAATTGAAATTTGTGGTGAGTGTTTTTTTGTGAATCTGTGATATACTTTACAATTTGTGATAGATTTATAAATTATAATGTCTTAGGCCACAAAAATGGTTGAACCGGCCCTGACCGTTTGACATCGGTTGTGGTGGTGGGAACTTGGATTGATGTTTGAACTTGGGTTGGTGTTGCTAGGTTTTGGTGTTTGAATTTTCTTTTTCTTTTTCTTTTTTTTTTGCAAGGTTCTTAAGAAGAAGAAGCAAAAGGAGGGTAATGGGTGTTGGGTTTTAAAAAACTTTTTGGGATTTTTACACATTTAGCCCCTTTAGTTTGTGTAGGTTATAAATTTAAATTAAAACTTCTAAATCTAAAAAAATTAATATAAATTTTATTGTGGATTTTAGTTTAGATGTTATTTTTAAAGTTTGTTTTACATTCTATAAAAGATATTTTATATAAAGAGAATTATTATTGTTAAATGATTGAAGTTTGGTTAAACGACAACACCTAGTTAATGAAAGTGTGTTGAGTTGGTGCTGATGTGGTAGCACTTTTTCTTAGTTAATGAAAAAATGTGTTAACCCAGAACACATAGTTAAAAACACAAATATACCATTTAGACTAATTACACTTTTCATCCATTAAAAATAAATTATTTTAACTATTTCATCCACTAGAGGTGAGTAGAAACCAAAATAATTAAACCGTAACCGATAAACCGAAAGGAAACAAAAATCGACGGTTCGGTTTTTGGTTTTTTAATAACCGAAAATTTCGGTTCGGTTTTCAGATAATCATTTTCAATAATCAAAAAAACTGAACCGAACTGATAAGTTACAATAGTATGCTTAGTCCATGTATTTTTATGTTAAAGTTTAAATTTAAATTGTTTAGGTATTTATAAAAAACATTAACATATTTATTAATAATTGAAATGATTTATTTATTGCCTACAAGTAATAACAAAATTTAATGTAAATAATTAAATGATCTTGGAATTATTATAAGTTATTTATTGCCTACAAGAAATAACAAAATCTATATATACTTAAAAATTTAGTTATATCAACTTTTTTACAATCTTCATTATGAGCCTCTTAAATATATTTGTGTCTTTCAAGTTGTAATTGCCTTAATATTTTTTAATGTTTTATAATTACATTTATATTATTTCAACAGGTTTCAAGAGAAAAAATAAGCAATTTTTCCGCAATTTTACGACCATTACTTCATTTGGAGTTGTTGGTACTCTGATTTCGTTTGCCATCATATCGTTCGGTATGTTAAATGCTTACAATTAAACATCTCGGTGGTCTTATATTTTTTAGGATGTGTTGATTTTATTTATGCTTATTAGACTTTAACTTGATTATTATTTTTTTATTTCAGGGGCAACGCGTCTGTTTCCTTTATTGGATATTGGTTACTTTGAGCTCAAGGACTATCTCGGTATTTATTCTTTTTCCTCATTTTTCTAAAATTTTGATGAATTTTTAATTTTATGACGTGAATGTGATATATACCCAGTATAAACTTAAAATATCATATATACCCCTTTTAAATGAACTTTTAGTTTATGACGGTTTTACCCTTTTCAAACACATTACCTTTTTTAACCTTAATTTAATTTTTGCGGATATATTTGTTGCTTCGATCATAGCTTAGTCTGAGAACTCTTCTTAATTAAAAAGAAAATTTCAATCACAATATCACATGCAAATTTGATTAATTTGTTCTTTTTTAAATTGTTAGTTACAAGGAAAAATAGGTAATGGTTTTTTAAGGTTCATTAATGATACTATATTTAGGTTAGCCACACAACTCTAAAATATTTATTTAAATCAAATTAAAAGAATTAAACTTTTTATATATCATGTGGTGTCCAAAGCCATATAAGTGAACCATCACATTCATAATTAATAGTGTACAAGTATTAGGTATTTCTTAATAAATTGTTCTCTTTTATAAAGTCTAACATTATATAAAAACCAATTCAAGAAACTCTAACTACAAGCTAGGATAACAAAAGTCACTTTAAATTAATTAAACTGCATTGTTTTATTGTGCCTCTTTGAATATCTCTGTCATTTAATATCATTCATTAGGATACGATTAATTTGTATACAGTTGAACGGTCTTTGGTTATGCTATAAGATTGCCAGCTTTGTTATGTTTGTAGGTTCATAGTTTCCTTTCCTCCTCTATTACCATGGCCAGCCCCCTTAGTTTGCAAACGCCCAACGGTGGTACAAGCAGTCATATGTTCCTTAGTGAACTCCGTGAAGGGAGCACCGGACCTATCATGATAATGGTTTGTAGAAAATGGGATGTGACAAGTGTTAACGACAGGTACATGAGCACCGACTATATTGTCACTGACATAAAGGTAGTTTTTTACCCTCTGCTATCCCACATTCTTACGCTTTTCTACTTTTGATTCTGAAACAAAAATCTACGCCTTTATTTGCACAGGGAGGTGTGATGCGTTGCACCGCAAGGAATAACATTGCCCACTATTTCTTTGACAGACTCAAAGAGGGTGGTGTATATTTGGTCAACGGTTTCGCCGTGCAACCTGCAAATCAGTATCGGGTTCTTAAAGACAACCCCTTTGTGATTGGGTTGCATGGTTCGACAACTGTGAAGCGGGTTGATGATGACGGCGGTCGTTTTGAACGCTACCCTTTCCTGCTTACGGCGTTTGAGGATCTCCAACCAACCGAAAACAAGTACTTCGTTGGTATGTTTCCTATACCCCACCTGGTATTTGTCGTTAAAATATTATTAGGGCGTATATTAAATACAATCTACATCGAAATAAATATAAATCTTTGATAATTATATTACCGACATTGATGTTTACAACAAAAAGGAGTCATGATAATCATAGTTATGATCATCAGAATCCAGGTTTTCTTATTAATGTTATACACATGAGACAAAAATTTTAATGTAACATATTGCGATAGAGTAATATTTAGTTAAAAGAAAATGCTAAAACAGTAATATTAATAGTAATAATATTAATAAATAAATAAATAATAATAATATGTTTTATATTTTTTAATAATAATAGTGTTAATACCTCCAATCGAGCTACGAGAACACGAGTAGGTAGGCGGCTAGGGGGCGGCAGGGCTGCGCCTTTTTGATTAAAGACGCTAATGATTATTATTATTAATAATAGTAATTAATAGTAATAATAATAATAATATACAAATAGAATAATAATTAGTAATGTTATACATGTTATTTTTTTAAGACCAACTTAAAGCAGATTATAGACACGATACAGTTATTACAGTTAGATGTTACCGGTTCATATCATTAGTATGCTACGTGTTTTAAGATAATTAATGATGTGATTCATTTAACATAGGAAAAACAGCAAAGTAAAAGTTCCAAAAAAAATGTATTCTGTTTATAAATTTATGTCATTTTGGTAAGTTGATCATAACAATAACAATACCACAGGGTTTGTAGTATGGGTGCAATGTGGCCATTAAATCATAAATGCAATACTTGGCGTTTTTATTTGGTGAGGGTAGAGCAGGCGATATGTTTTGTTTGTTAAAATGGGTCGTGTTAACATCGGGTACACTATCATATTTAGCTAAACATGTAATATACGACATAAAGGAAAAGTTGCATAACATTGACATGTTTAGCATGATATTTGGCGAGTGGGGTTACATGCCGTTGACATACTTTTAACATGATTCAAAACAACAAGTTCAATAGCATAAAGGAATGTATACATTTAACTTGAAATAGTAACCAGTTTTCATATAAAAGGTTTTGGGCCCAATATATTTACGATGATTAAGATCCATACCTATTTTATAAAAAATAAATTTAAATATATAGAGAAAAATATTTGCCTCGAAAATTACCGGGCTTGGCTGATCTTCCGGCTCACCCTACCCTGGAGCCGACGCTGCTAACACCACATATGAGTCTTTGTGTTGAACATATATGTCACATGTTCATATTAATATTGTCATTGAACTAAAGAGTGCATTTCATAATGTGAGACCATGTATACCTGGAGCCGAGAATTGCTAAAACAGAAAAGGAAAAGAAAAAAAAAGCAAAAGGCGGGCCGCCGGGTTCAGTAAAAAGAAAAATAGCTACCGAATACCGAGAATTAGTAAATCAGAATTGCAAATAATTTCTTGGAAAACATCCTTTTTCACTTCTTTTTGGCCGACAAGTTTTGCCAAGGAAACGACTTATGGTCCATGGTTTAATAAAGTTTAAGCAAGCCCCTTTATAGGCGTATTGTCTTACATGTTATGCACCGGCCGTGTCAGACGTCTTACCACGAACAAACAATAGCTATTATGCATGCCGTGCATCACACGGGCTTTCTCCCTAGTTTAATATAAAAATTAAATGATCTTTTAAGTATTATAAGGAAAATGTCTTAATAAAAACTTTAGAGAAACGAAAAATAAATTAGAAGTTTAGGTTTAAATGAACAATATTAATTAAAAAGATTAAATATAATAAATTAAATATAAAATATAAGAAATATTCTTAAATTTTAAATTATACCTTTTATTTTTTGGATCTTATATAATTTTGTTCCAAAAACAAAAAAAAAAAACCAAACGGAACTAGTGTAAAAACCTTAAAAACCAAAAAGATCGAAACCAAAGGGTTTTAAAAAATCAAAAACCAACATTTTGGTTTCGGTTTTGATTTTGGCTAAAAACCAAACCGAATTAAACCGTGCACACCCATATCTACTAAATAACAAATAAAATAATTTATATTATCCCCTACCCACAAAAACTGTTAGGGGACTCGGGGCGGGCACGTTATCGGCAAGTTCCACGCGTGATGGATGTTTAGCACACCGCCGCCGCCCCTAGTTTAACGCGTGTTATTATTAACGCGTTCTGCACATAACGCGTTGAAGAATTGAAAATTCGAACGTTTTTTTTGACCGTTTTTTTTTGACCGTTTGTTTATTCATTAAACTTTTTATATAAATACCACATATATCTAAACAAACTCAAAAACCTCTCACAATTCTCACACAAAAAATTCAAAAAACTTTCAATTATTTTCACACTCATTTTTTTAGAAATATGGAAGGTTCAAGCAAGAGAGGTGGTGGATCGAAAAAAAGAGGTGGCGGTTCGGGTACGAAGAAAATAAGGCCCAAGGTTCGAGCGAATCTTGGTGAGCCCGCTCGATTTAGGTTGCAAGACGAACCCGACCAAGTCCCACCCTTTCAAACCCAACAATATCCACCCTTTCAAACCCAACAATATCCACCCTTTCAATCGCAAACGTACCATAACCAACCGTTCGTTCCACCGTTTCAACCTCACCAATTTCAATCGCAAACGTATCAAACCCAACCCCACGCACTCGACCCACTACTAGAAGACAACACCCTCCTTCATCATTTTGCAAAAGCGTGGCATGAACCACGTGAACCACAACAAAGTGTTGACGAGGACGAGGAAGAGGAAGAGGAAGAAGAAGCGGAGGAAGAGGAAGAGGAAGAAGAACAAAATGTTGAGGTTCAAGAAATCGCTCCAATCGGCCGACAACCTTGGACGAGCGAGGAGGAGGTGTCGTTGACGAAGGCGTATTTGCACATCTCGGAGAGTAGGAAACACGGGAACGAGCAACGAAGGGATGCGTTTTGGAGACGGGTTATTAATCATTTTATGAAACTTCCCGGTGCAAATGTCCGAAACATGGACAAAATGACGTCGAAGTGGACGGATTTGAACCGGAAAATTAGCCAGTTCAACGCTTGTTTCATTCAAAAGGTATGTTTTTTTATTAAAAACAGTTTATAAAAAAAAAACAGTTTTTTATAAAAAAAACAGTTTTTTATAAAAAACAGTTTATAAAAAAACAGTTGTTTATTAAAAAAACAGTTTATTAAAAACAGTTTATAAAAAAAACAGTTTTTTATTAAAAAAACAGTTTATTAAAAAAAACAGTTTTTTATAAAAAAAAACAGTTTTTATATAAATAACAGTTTATAAAAAAACAGTTTTTTATAAAAAAACAGTTTTTTTCATAAAAAACAGTTTATAAAAAACAGTTTATTAAAAAAAAAACAGTTTTTTATAAAAAAAACAGTTTTTTTATAAAAAAACAGATTATTAAAAAAACAGTTTTATAAAAAACAGTTTATTAAAAAAAACAGTTTTTTATAAAAAAAAACAGTTTTTATATAAATAACAGTTTATAAAAAACAGTTTATAAAAAAAAACAGTTTTTTATAAAAAAACAGTTTTTTCATAAAAAACAGTTTATAAAAAACAGTTTATTAAAAAAAACAGTTTTTTATAAAAAAAACAGTTTTTTTATAAAAAAACAGATTATTAAAAAAACAGTTTTATAAAAAAACAGTTTTTTATAAAAAAACAGTTTTTTTATAAAAAAACAGATTATTAAAAAAACAGTTTTTTATAAAAAAAACAGTTTTTTTGTAGAAAACAGTTTTTTAATATTTTATTCTTTTTGTAGAGCCGAAACCCACAAAGTGGAGCGAGCGAGGCGACGATCATGCAACAAGCCACCGAAATGTATTGCACAACGTACCATAAGAGATCAAAGACATCCGATTCGGGGAACTACGGCTCCAAAAAATCGAGGCGGTTCGAAAAGATCAAAGACATCCGATTCGGGGAACTACACGACTTCCGCGTCGGATAACTTGCCCCAAATGAACTTAAACGACGAGCCTCTAGACGAACCCCTTGACGAGCCCGTTGAGGAAGATACACCCACAAGGCCACGACGCAGACGAGGTGGTGATTCGTCAAGCAAAGGGAAGGAGGCGGTGGCGGAGTCGATTTTTAGAATCGAAGAGGAGAAAATGACCCAATACAAGATGGCCGAACAAAGAAAAGAAACAATGATGACCCTAAAAGTTGAACGGGAGCAGGCGTACAAGGAACACTTGAAAACGATCGAAAGACAAAATGATTTAAAAATCTTGTGTGAAAAACACGCCTATCTCGACGAACCGTTCAAGTCAATTGTCATCGAACAAAAGCGCGCGATTTGCGCAAAGTGGGGTTTGGAGATGCCATCGGTTTAGTTGTTTTTTTTTTAAATCGGTTTAGTTGTTTTTTTTATTTGGTTATGTAATTTTTTTTTAAAGTTTAATGAAATTTATAATTTAGTGTTTTATTTTTATTTTCTAATTTTAAAATGAAAATTAAAAAAAATGGGAGTGATAGAATCCATCACTAGTGATTCCACCCCTAGTCCATTTCTATCACTAGTGATAGAAATATGGTTGATGACATGTCATGATTTGATTGAAGAGTGGGAGTGATAGAATCCATCACTAGTGATTCCACCCCTAGTCCCCTTACTCTCCTTTCTCCTCTTCTTTCAACACTCAACACTATCCATACATTTCATTACTCCATCGCGGACTAGTGTCCTACTAGTTGTGTGTAACTTTGCAAATTTTTGATGTAGCATTTAAGAATATGTTTCTGATTTTAATAATGAGAAATTTTTATTCATGGTATTGTGTTGGTTTGTATAAAACTTTTATATGTTTAGAAAAACAAATCCAATAATCTAGAATAGAAAAGATAGGGTTAAATTTGATAATACTCCATTTTGTGCCTGAAGTCGAAATTACTAAATTGTCGGACATGGATATTTGTGCAACTTGCTTGGAGTAGGTCAAATGAGAAAAATAAAGGGATTATAATAAGTTCTTGTCTTTGTTTCAATTACTGAGAAGAATCGTAGAAATCTTGAAAATCGAGAAGGATACAAATAAGAATGAAGTGTATTTCCTTTTTACATGGGGGTCGGGGTATCATCGTGATGGCTTTTGTGATAGCGTGACCATCATGGTTATACTGGCACAAGCCTTGTGATCACTATAATTTCCTTCCTCGTTGTGGTGGTGATCACGAGCATGATGGAGTATGGAGTCATTAAAAAACGCTCATGTAACTGTTAAACATTTAAAACAAAGCATTTTTACCACTGTATATAAACCAATTCTTAGACCACCTGTAGTGGGTTTTTTTTTGGAGTTTTTCCTCAAAAAAACGCCCTTCCACGCCTAGGAGACCGCCCCAGGGGTGTTTTTTTCAAAAATTTTCCCTAAGCGTTTTATTTAAAACGCCAAAATCCGCACACCATTCAAAAAAACAACCGTTTCTTTCAACGGTAACAAACAAAAAATTTAAGTTTTTTAATTTAATTCCACCTATTAACCTATAAAACATTCCACCTTTCACTCATTTTTTATAAACTTTGCCTTCCTATCTTCTATACTACCTTTGAAATCCAGTACTTGAGGTATGCAATTTTAACAAATTCTGAATTTAACTACGCCCAAGCACTGTTTTTTGATTTGGACACAAATGTGAACAACATTAAAAAAGGCGGCAACTAATGAGAAAAATAATGCTTTTCTGATGTACCCTAGACTATTAAGCTAGTACCTGCAAAAACATGTTTCAAAAAAAGGATTTTGAACAAGGTGCAACTTTTAAAATAAAGAAATTTTACTCGCCTTATGACAAAAGAGTCAATTGTTTCAAAAACACAAGTAAAGGGGGATGAGAATGTTTTAGATGAGTCCACATCTGCTGCTCAAACCTCTGATGCTGAGCCCACTGCTCCTGGTGAACATGACACCACAACCGGTGTTGTGAAACCCACACCATCGATAACCAAAAAGAAACCTGTCAAAACCAAAAAGCCCACCAAAACCAATAAAATGGGTCCTCTGGAAGATGAGATCCCAGAGGTTAACCGAGTGACAACACAAATTGTTGGTGCACTTGTGTCTGTACTTTGTCTGTATTCGGTCTCGATGTAAACGATGTCCGTGTCAGTCCTGTAAGTTGACCAAGTCAACCGTCCTCCTGGTTTGACTTGGTAAACAGTTAGAATTATGTGTCTTGTCTGGCTCGAAGGTTGAGGATCGAAGGATGCTTTATATCCTTCGATCATCTCGAAAGATGATGTTTCGATGGATGCAGATGGACCTCGAAGGATATACCATCCTTCGAGGTATGCATGAATCCTTCGAAGACTTTATAATCGATAGATGATCCTTCGACCATCTATCGAATCCTTCGGACAAGACCTGCTGTGTATGGGTATATATACCCATGCAGTGTGTTGTGTTTCAGTTAGACACTTAGAGAGACAGACAGAAAGATAGAGAGTATTCTTGAGAGCATTCTGTCCAAAACACATACACACACTTTGAGAGTTTGCAAGTTAGATTTGTAAACATTGTGCTTGTAACCGAAACCTTCATACGTATTAATACATTGGTGTTAATCGGTGAACCTTGTGTGTTGTGTTTATACTTGCTTCATCCCGGTTTGCTTGCTAGCTTGGATTCCGCACTCGCTAGTGAGTTTGTATAACAAGGTTTAGGTTCGTCATCCTCCGGAAAGGGACCTACAAGTGGTATCAGAGCCGTGGCTCTTTACCTTGTTTAAAACCGGGTTTGTTCAAGTTCTTGGTGTGTTTGGACACTAGGTTTAGCACCCGTTTTAGTGGTTTTTCTTGCATCTTAAAACTGAAAAACGAGTTCTAAACTTTCGGGAGTGTTCAAGGTTGGGTTGGGTAACTTGAAAACTTGTTTTTAAGTAATTTGGTATTTTCCGGCGAAAATTCCGGTCATATCTCCGGTAACTGGTTCTGGATAAGGTGTTCCATTTTTGGAATATTTTACTTCAAAATCAGAGTTGGTGGGAAAAGGTGAGGTCTGACCATTCCTTTTGCCGAAAGTTGACTTCACCAACCCATCACCTTTTCACCAACCTGTCCCATCGTGTCAGTGTGTCAGAAGCTTCCGAAAGATATCCTTCGATTTCGAAAGATCATCTTTCGATCAGAGACAGCTCGACAGATTAGCATCTTTCGAGTAGTCTTTCGAAGTCTAAGCATTATCTTTCGTTTCTGGAATCTTTTCGAAAGTTAGTTGTCCGAAAGATAAGGATTCATCTCGAAAGATAAGGATCTTTCATTGTGAATCTTTCGAGATCAGTATTCGAGAGATAAAGATCTTTCGAATTGTGAATCTTTCGTGATAATTGCTCGAAAGATAAGGATCTTTCATTGTGAATCTTTCGAAAACTTTGCTCGAAACTCAACAGTAATCTTTCGATCACTGTTGATCCTTCGAACAAGTCTCGATCTTTCGAACAAGTCAGTATCTTTCAATTCTTGTCTGTTTAAACTTAACAGTTTGTGCTTGTGAAGGTTCTCAATTATTATTTCATCAAAATGAGTTGTACAAGTCCTTGGGATTGGAGTTTGGACTCACAATCTAATAGTCAAGAACTAACGTCTCCTGCAGCTTGGGCAAAAAGTATGTTTCCATCGCCATCAATCAGTCCAAGTCAATGGACATTGGTATCCAACCAAAGTCAAAACATACAGAATCCTTTGGTAGCGGGAGGAGAAGGATATGCAGCTACTAGAAAGACACGCCAGGATCTGTTGAAGAAGAAATTCGAATCATTTCATTTCTTAGAGAATGAAACCCTAAATGATATGACTACTCGTTATTATCATTTGATGTGTGAAATGTGTTATTCTGGTGTTCGTACATCTCAACAGGAAATGGTAGCACGGTTTGCTGATGCTCTACCTCCAAAGTGGAGCCCATTCATAGAGTTTTTAAAGCATACGGGCGTTTTAGATGCTGTCAATGTTAATATCTATGAATTCATTCAGAAGTTGGAGCAAAAGAACGAAGTGGAAATTCGAAAAGCCAAAAGGATTACACCTACTCAAAGCACAGAAGTGTATTTGCCTGGTTTTGGTCCTTCAGCTAGTTCTAGTTCTGTTCAGCAACCGAAGCTTCAAACGGCGTTTGAATCCAATACAAGCTCTTCTCCGTGTCCACAGTTCAATCAAACCCAAGTACAAGCCCAAGTTTCCACAACAGAGCCTCAATTTGATCCAAGTGTCGATTGTGGTCCGGACATACAGTTAGGAAACGGTGATCAAACAAGAACTGCGTTCTATGCTGAAATTGTCAAAAATGTCAATGATGATGAACCTTCGGGAAATGATGACAGTTCAGGATATAGTGGCAGCTCGGATGAAGAATCAGGCTTAAATGAAGAATCAGATTTAAACGAAAGAACTGATTCTGAAGCTGATAATTTGTCGGATGAGGCCAAGGAGACAAAAGGTCAAAAATCTGACTTGATCAAGAAAGCTGATGCTACATCGAGCGAAATGGAGAAGATTCTCACTGAAGATGGATCTTTCTCTTCTCAGACTGCCTTTGTGGATAATGTCACAGATTCTACAAGTCAGGTTCAAGCTAAAACTCCTAGCATATGTAGTGATTGTGCCGATATGAAACTTAAATGTGATGAATTGAAACGTGAATCTGAAACGGTTCATAGTCACAATCAAAGTTTGGTTATTGAACTGTCCAAGTGCAGAGAGGCAAACATGGTGTTAACTCAAAACGAAAAGGATTTTAAATCTATAACTGAAACCCTAAAGAAAAGTGTTTCCGAATTGAACAAGTTGTTTATCATAAACAAGTTAGTATTAACAATTATATTAATCTTGTTGAGGAAACCAAAAAGGAGTTAGCCATTGCCAAATGCGAGCATGATGCTATCAAGCAAAAGTTGGAGAGTTATTCTAACTCCCAATTTGTGCTCGATCACATCATAGACGTTCAAAAACCAAAAGGTAATGTGAAAGGCGTAGGGTATAAGGCGTGTCCACCCCCTTTGAGACACAACTATACCAAAATGCCCGATGAAGAGGAAATGCCTCGGTATGAACCCAATGTGCCTCTTGATGTTGAGGAATTTGCTACTGGCCTAGGGTTCAAACCGGACAATTCATCGGAGGGCTCATCTGATAACAAAGAAAAGTCATCATGTGCTTCAAATCAAAGTCCTCCAACTATTGAGGAATGTGATTCTTCAGATGATGAATCAGATGTGAATGACCAGGATGAATCACTTGATGAGGCGAAAGGAATAGAAATTCCAATTGAGAATCATATTCTTTGTGATCCTTCTGCTCCTGTCGTGCAACCTGTTGCCAAGAAAGTGATAAATCCTGTCAAAGATGTCAAGAATGACAAAGAAAGTGTGTTTGCTGTTAAAAGCAATAATTTGTTGTACACTTTGGTCGGAGATGTTAAAATTTATTCAAACAATGATTTTCCAATTAAAAATGTCAATCCATCCTTGATTGATAAAGTTTTTGAAGATAACACAAGCAAGTTTTTGGGAAAGACGATCCCTGGAGTTACTGTAACTCAATGTGATCCAATTCCAAAGGCTGAAATCAGAAAACAATTTGGAAATCAGAAATCACCGACAAAGCAACAACCAATTGCTTTTAAGGGTAAACAACAACAACGAGCTCCAAAGCCAAAGGCTAAGGTTGAATCAAAAGGAGCTCATTACAAGAAGAAAGCAAAAGATGTTAAATTTGTAGCATCAAGGGGTACGGACAAAATTGAGACTTTTGCAAACAAATCAAACACCGATTTTGTACAACAAGTCAAGATTTTGAAACGAAATAGCGATAACAATTACACCCAACACACAAACGGGTGTGATGAAAGAGCAAGTACCTCAAGTTCTACAGGTTCGACATCTGCTAGTCGAACAAATTCTCCTAAGTTTGTTGAAAGGAGAACTTGTTTCAAATGTGGGAAGTTTGGGCACATCATTAAAGACTGCACAAATTCGCCCAAACCAAATTTTGTTGAAAGAACCCCCTCTGAACAAGGTCACTCACAACGTCGTCCTGTTTCTCCAAAACATGATAAACGCACAATTAAAGAACAAGAAACAAAACAACGACGTAAAAATGTAAAGGTGATAGAAAAGGCTTTAAAACCGGAAACTGTTAAAAGGAAACCTAGCTTGTCACAACCTTTAAAACCAGAAATTGTACATAATACACAATCTGGTAAACAGAAACAAGCTTGGAGACCGAAAACAGGTGAAGGTTCAGGGGGAGGCGTTAAATTTCCAAATCATCAAGAGGTTGAAATTACATTTCTTGATTCTCAGGGGCAACCCAAGTCTATGAAGGCTTGGGTCCCCCTCTCCAACTAATCTCTGAGTGAGTGTGCAGGAAGTTCCAGGAGGAACTATCGATAGTCATAGGATTGTTGATAGTGGAATGTCCTTGCACAAGATAGGCGACAGAAGAAATTGTTGCCTTTGATGGAGAGGAAAAGAAAAGAGGAAATATCTGATAAAAGAAATTGGAAATTGAAAAATTCGACCAAATGAAGCATGTGCCAAAATTTGGTCATTATGGTTTTTGATCGGGTCCTCAGGAAAGAATACAATGAAATGTGTGCAGAAGCCTAGGGATAGATTGAACATCCGCACACCATTTCTGAAAGAGAAAGACAGAGATCTTCGCTGGTGTAATTGAAGACCAGCTGGACCCGGAGGTTTATGATCTTGTTGCTGTCAAGAGATTATTCAGTAGCTACAAAATCGACCTTGAAGTCCACACCGGGTGGATATCCAGTTTGGGAGAGTGCTCAGATTCCTTGCAATGCACGAAATAGTTGCAGGATACGGTTTTTTTAAATTGCTAATCTCTCCTATACTTGTTGATTTTTAAGCTGCTTTATGAATTATTATCATCTCATACAGCACTCTTTGGCCTGACACGTTGATCTCAAATATCACCTCACACGTGATTGTTTCTTTGTGAAACTCGTCAATGTTGTCATGGTCCGCACCGCTTACCGACATGCCAACTGATTTCTCCAAAATTCAATTAAATCTTTCCTGATTAAAATTAATTTTGGTAAACGGCATTAAGGTCAAGCAAGAGTTAAACCAACATCGGAAAATCATTTTTGTAAATGCCTTTGTGTGTTTTAAATTTGTCTTAGTTTATTGATTTTAGGGGGAGTAAATCCAAATCAGAAAATCCAAAAACATCAAAAAATTCAAAAACACAAAAACAATAGAAAAACAAAAATGAGTTTCCTGGCGAGCAAAAGAGAAAATGATAGCACATCAGTGGTCTATCCAAACCTCTTTAAACCTTAAATGAAAAACGATAAGCAGCTCTATATAAGATGTATCGGTAGGCTCACAATCATTTTAAAGTGTGCAGGGTGATATAAATCTTAATCGACTGAAGACCAGGTGGGAACCATTCATTGGCATATGGTCTTAGTACCGAAATTTCGTTTGATAGATTGCCGAGGTTCTGAGATATTCGGTCTTTATGCTGCTTATCATCTGGGTATCATGGTTGTATCTTTTACCGAAAAATAACGGGGACGCAAGTCTAGATCTTCCATGATACTATACATACGTGTACATATTACATACTGCATTCGACCTCAATAAGTGATAAACAATCACATGTCCAAACAAATAAGTGATAAAATATCACATTTATCCGGGTGTCAAGTTCGTCTCTCTGCTGTACGGAAGTACTGACCTGTTCACGGACTTGCACCTGTGCCCTCATGCATATGAAAATCAAGTTCCTCATCAATAAGTGATTATATCACATAGGGCTTGTTTTCAAATCAAAATAAGTGAGTATCTCACAGCTTATACGGTCAAACAGATGATAATCGGTATACTCACCGGTAAGATGAACTCTCGTGCATACCTTGATACGGGAATGTGTCGTGACGTGGATGAACACCGGTCGGTAAGTATAAATCATACCTTAACGTATCCCCTCGCCATGATTACATCTGATAAGTTGAGCTTAAGTGGACAACAATACCGATAATTGTTATAGGATGCTTATCTTAATGTTAACTAATTGAACAACAAGAGTGTTTTGGCATGACCGTACACTGATATGATTCTCTTACCCTCGAAACTCGCAAAAAGAATGTCTGTATATATTTATTTACTACTTAACCTTTATTGTTTTCTTTTAAACAGTTTCGTCGTTTGGTGCATATCAGCACGACATTAGCGGTGATGTCGTTTGATAACACTCAAAGGATTTTAAAATTGTTGTCTTTTAATTTCAAAAATACCAAAAAGATTTTAGGCGTGTTTTAATATAAACCTTATAAAAGCCAAAAAGATTTTATTTCTACTTTATTTTCGATCGTACGATGTTGGAGCTCGAGTCTTCGTTTCCTGAAACCTGAACGAAAACCGAATTGACTAAATCTTCATAAACGGTCGAAATTTGCATGTTTTGAAAGTTAAAGACTAAAATTTGACAAATTTATTAAACTTTCAAACTGTCGGACGGTGTTTGATTGTGACATGGTCATTCGTGTGTCATTTGTTTATACTAATTATTCCAAGCAGTTGTTCTCATTACGCGTTTAGATTTCTTGCATGTGCAGATTCTAAAGGCTAGGAGAACATGGTCGATGACAAGCTTTGGAATGAAGACACGACGAGAAGGCGCTCAAAAGATGAAGATGATCGAGTTTCCGCTGGCCATCATCAACACCACAAGGATCTCACTTCATAAAGATCAAGTCATTCACGAGCATAACTCAAGGGGGAGCTTATGTTAAGGGGGAGTTTGTCAACACACTTCCTACATGATACGGGAAGTTTGTTGATACACTTTCTACTTTCAAGACGTTAAGACTTTGAAGGTCCTCCGACATTGAAGACTTGAAAGGACATCAGAGTTTTGAGAACTCGAAGACCAAGGACCATCGAAGTTCGAGACGAGTCTACAACTATAGAAGATAAAGACAAAGCTACAGCCAAGGGGGAGTTTGTTGGTGCACTTGTGTCTGTACTTTGTCTGTATTCGGTCTCGATGTAAACGATGTCCGTGTCAGTCCTGTAAGTTGACCAAGTCAACCGTCCTCCTGGTTTGACTTGGTAAACAGTTAGAATTATGTGTCTTGTCTGGCTCGAAGGTTGAGGATCGAAGGATGCTTTATATCCTTCGATCATCTCGAAAGATGATGTTTCGATGGATGCAGATGGACCTCGAAGGATATACCATCCTTCGAGGTATGCATGAATCCTTCGAAGACTTTATAATCGATAGATGATCCTTCGACCATCTATCGAATCCTTCGGACAAGACCTGCTGTGTATGGGTATATATACCCATGCAGTGTGTTGTGTTTCAGTTAGACACTTAGAGAGACAGACAGAAAGATAGAGAGTATTCTTGAGAGCATTCTGTCCAAAACACATACACACACTTTGAGAGTTTGCAAGTTAGATTTGTAAACATTGTGCTTGTAACCGAAACCTTCATACGTATTAATACATTGGTGTTAATCGGTGAACCTTGTGTGTTGTGTTTATACTTGCTTCATCCCGGTTTGCTTGCTAGCTTGGATTCCGCACTCGCTAGTGAGTTTGTATAACAAGGTTTAGGTTCGTCATCCTCCGGAAAGGGACCTACACAAATCTCACTTGAAACCACTGCTGCTACTTCCTCACAGCGTGTGGAAAGATCTCAACCCATAGACCAAACTCATCATGGATCCTCACAAAAGGATCATGTTGTAAGCATAGGGACACCACACAATGAAGCATATCTTTCATTTGAAAATATGCTTAAAAGCCCTTTCTCCCGGGGCAATGTCGCTTTCTACACCACCACCTTCTTCTCCAATTCCACCAACCATATTACCACTGTTTGAAGTAATTGAAATTCAGACTCAAAGCAATCCCTCTCTCCAACACATTACTGAGAGTATAAGCCAACAAATGACTGTGTATGAACCTATTCAATCTGCTAACCCCCAAACAGTTGAGGAGGCTACACACCTTAAGTTTTACGAAACTCTTTGTATATTCAATCATTCAACAAAAAATATTCATGATGAAGGCATATCTTCCATTGTTTGTGTTATAAAGTTTTTCTTCATTCCGTTGCATATTAGTTCATCTTATTATCATCTTCCATTCTTCATCTTAAAACAAACACAAACAATTCAAACACAGATCCTAACATGGATACTGATACTCTTAAGCCTGTTAAGATCCAAAATCTAAAAGGTGAAGTATAGGAACTATTTACAAGATCTCAAAAAACTAATACTGGATTCAGCTACGATATTGTTGGATGGCGTGATTATCTGAAGAACCAAAATATTGTTTTTGGTGATGAACTTTCGTTTTGGATAGGAGAATGGAAATAGTCGTATGTAACTGATATATTAGCCGTTGATCTATGTTTATAGTTGTCTGTTATCTATAATAGATACCAAGTTTTGGTACAAGATCTATATACCTATTTATACTTTCTATTAAAATGTATTATGCATGATTTTCTAAAAACTACCCGTGTTTGCACACGGGTTTTACTACTAGTATAATGATAAAACACACAAAATAAAAGTCACAATATGCCAAAAAGTTTATTGACATGTGCTCGAAAAAAAAGCCTAAAAAATGAATTAATTAGTAAAAGGAAAACAATTTGTTGTAAAAATCAGAAGCGAAAACCACAAACTAAAAGTCTTAATATATCCAAAAGAATGTTGATACAGGTTTGGTTTGTTTGTATATTTTTTAATTATTTAACCATTTAAAAAGTTTTTCTCCCAAATATATCATTTTACCTTCTTTGTGGTATTCTTTCTAAAAGAGCAATGATCATTTGAAAAGAAACTTAATTAAGGTGAATTACAACTCTTAATTGCAAAGGGAAAAAAATAAAAGAATCACTTCTAATCAAAAGTAGGGGGTTGTGCCCGCATGCCGCGGATGACGTTACTGGATCTTAGTTTGTCGGGCTTTGTTTATTACAAAATTCATAAGCTATCGGGAGGGTTCACCAATCGTTCTAGAAAAATAAAGAGAAAACACACAAAACAAAAGTAATCCTATGCCAAAAAGTTTATTGACACGTCCTCAAAACAAAAATAAAAAAAAAACTTAAAAACCGAATTAAATAGTAAAGGAAAACAATCCGTCCGTTGTAGAAACCGAAAGCAAAAACCACCAACTAAAATTCTTAAGATATCCAAAAGAATGTTGATATCAGTTTGATTTGTGAGTTTTTATTTTTAATTATCTAAATATGGAAAAACTTTTTCACCCAATTAAATTCCGCAATTAAAAAGTTATTTAGATAAACAGTTTTTAAAAAATAGTTAATAGTAAGTGAAAATAAAATAAAGACATAAAAGTAAAATAAAAACACAAAAACAAAACAAATAGTTAAGGTAATTGTTATGTTAAATCTGAACTAAATAATTAAAGGAAAAACACAAACCCTTCAAAATCATTAAAAAAATATGTACTGCGAAATAAATCTGAATTTTTAAATATAAACTTTTCTCGCATTATCTAAAAGACTTGGATAATGATAATAATTCCAAAACCGTATAAGAATATCCGAAAGAGTGGGATAAATAAGATACTATACAAACCCTAATACACTACTCGCTTTCAAAACCATCATACGTTTTCTTCGATCTGGTGAGTGCTATTATTGTTTACTTTGTTAAGAAATAAGGAGTTACGCAATGGAGAAATACGAAAAAATAATGGAAATTGGACGTGGGTCGTATGGTGTTGTGTGGAAGGCGATGAACAAGCAAACCGGTGAAGTGGTTGCCATCAAGAAACTCAACAATGAGTACAAGACGAACGAAGACAGCATGAACCTGCGAGAAGTTAAATCACTCATCAAGATTGTGAATCATCCGAATATCGTAAAGCTCAAGGAAATAATAAGAGAAAACAACACGCTGTTCTTGATATTCGAATACATGGAATGCGATCTCTACCAACTTATGGTTGAACGAACAAAGCCTTTTTCTGAATCCGAGATTAGAAACATGTGCTTCCAAATCCTTCAAGGTCTTGCATACATGCACCACAAGGGTTACATGCACCGTGATCTCAAACCGGAGAACATTCTTGTTTCCAAGAATATACTAAAGATTGGTGATCTTGGTTCTGCCCGAGAGACAAATGGTGAACAGCCATACACCCATTATAATGTTACAACGTTATGCTATCGCGCCCCAGAGGTTTTTCTACGTTCGCCGTGTTACAACTCTTCGGTTGATATGTGGGCATTTGGTGCAATCATGGTTGAGTTGTACACCAACCAAGTAGTTTTTGATGGTTCTTCTGATGCGGATGTAATGCAAAAGATATGCGGCGTGTTAGGCACCCCAACAGAAAGTACATGGCTCTCGGGATTGGATCTTGCAAGAAATGTGTTATATCGGTTTCCAGATTTTCCTGGCATGCGGTTTTCTGAGTTGTTGCCGACCGCAAGCTCTGATGCGGTTAATTTGGTTGCTTCACTTCTTTCATGGTGTCCAAGTGATAGGCCGACAGCCATGGAAGCGCTTCAGCATCCTTTCTTCCATGGCTGTTATTGTGTGCCGCCAACAATCCGCCTTGAAGACACCTTCCTTAATTCCGTGCCGCTAGTGTTCAAAATGGCTAAGCAACGGGAGTTGTTGAAAGAGAAAAGAAGCTTGACTAGTTGTGGGAGTGGACTGGAAAAACTGGATTCAAATGAAGATCAGATTCTTATGCTGCAATCAATAAATTTCTTTGACTTTATGGAGTAAGAAGAATTACTATGAACTCATAGAAATTAATTGTCAACGTTGTTTAAGGTTTAATTTAGTTTGTAAACTTGTACTTTAATTTGTTTTGGTATGTTGTTTAAGGTTTTAATTAGTTTGTAAACTTGTACTTTAATTTGTTTTGGTATGAAGTGGATCACAAATTGAGGTCAGATTTTCTTGATGTGTGTACTATTGGGTCTATTGACATTCACAAATGAATATAAAATAGACATATATATATATATGATTGCATAATAAACAAGTTATAATATAATAAAGGATAAATAAAAGTAATTTATATTAAAACATTCACTACTATATGACTCTCCTTTCTCCTCTTTAACACTATCTGTAAATTGCCATTAACTCGGTAGCAGACTAGTGTGCATGGTGTGTGACATTCGAAATTTTTGATGTAATATTTATGAATGTTTTATTTTGTTTAAAAGATGAGAAATGATTATTCATGTTATCTTGGTATGTATTAAATTTTTATTTGTTGAGAAAAACTAGACCAATAAACTAGAATAGTAAGGATAGGGTTTAATTTAAAAATATTTAATTTTGTGTCTAAAATTTAAATTCTTATAAGAATTCGTGTAGTGTGCGTGAAAACCCAGCCAACTTAGCATCCAGAGGCGCCACACACCATTCCGGTGTGTGCGTTACCCAACGTTAAGGGAAATTGAATGTAGAGGTTTTTAAAAGTGAACAAATTAATTTTTATGAATAAATGTGTATTTTATAGTTATATTATATATGTGGGATGTAAGTTTAAATCAATAGTGAAGGCGTTAATCTTGAATTAAAGAGATTAGGATCAAAGATGGGTTATAGATAATTATGATGGATTATTTATTGAGTATTTTATATTTCATTTAGGGATAATTGTTGGTTTTAATTAATATGGTTTATCTAGGAGTTTATTAATTTATATAAATAGAGTTTGAGATGGGTTAGGACTAGAATGAGTTTAGTAAAAATAAATGGTTAGAGTTATTGTATTTGTGTACTTTTATTGATAAATAATAAAAAGAGTCGAGTGGAGTTCGTTCAAACCCTATTTGTGTGTTCGTTAAAGGGTCGGATTTCCAACAATTGGTATTGAAGCTTTACAGTTTTTAGAGTCGTTATACGAGAAGGGGGAGTCGCCCCTTGTGGGGTTGCAACGATGGTAAACTGACAGAGTGATTAAAGACGAAAAATAGAAAAAAAAAGGTTTGGCAGTGAGGAAAAAAAGGTCGGAAATCAATGAAGACCGAAAGGTGTTATGGTTCGAGAAATAATAGCAGTTCGATTGTTTCTTTGATGTCGTGTGGGCTGTAAAAGAAAGTTCATGCGTAGGAAGATTTTTAATCGGGCCACAAGTAAAGTATAGGGTTAACTAGGGGTGTTCAGAATTCGTTTCGAAATTGAAAATTTTGAAATTCGATTTAATTCGATTTGATTATCAAGAATTCGTTTCCATTATCAAAAATTCGAATTCGATTTAATTCGAGTCAAAAATATCGAATACGAATTTATAATTTTAAATTTGATTCGAAATTCGAATTAAACATATACATATTTATTTGTTATATTTATATATAGTGCATGTATAACTTTTATTGTGTTATATTATAAAGGAAAAATCACACTTTTCGTCCTTTATGTTTGTAGCGAGTTGCAACGGATGACCTTTAATTTTAATAATTACAGTTACAGTCCTTTATTTGGAAAACTTATTACACTTTACGTCATTTGGCCCTAACCAAGTTTGTTTTACACGTTAAGTCATATCATGTGCAACTCATGTGAGGGCACTTATGTCCTTTTACAAATAAAAAAAAATTAAACTAAAAATAAAACCCCCAATGGCATCAATAACATCGTCATCGCCAGCCATCCTCCCAATCTCATTCCCCAAAACTCTCCGACAACCTTGATGACGGCGGTGCACCGAAGCAGATCTCAGGCTGTCAGCCGTCGTGTTGCTCTAACGACCACTGTCTTCGCCTCAGTTTTCTCTCCCGAAACCCTAGGTACGTCAAGTGTAGTAACCACCGAAAAACACCTCGATAACGGTGATCTGTACATCAAAAGCTTTTCTGGCAACGTATCGAACGGAGCTCCACCGGGATGGTGGCCGGATAATGCGCCGTCGTAAGCGTGTCTACCGGAAAATCCATTAAGACTGAATTGGGAGAAAGAGGGACAGAGACCTAATAAACAAGTTACAAATTCACATATGAACGCACACAATTATCAAATCTACCAATATCTCAATATCTCACTCAGGATTAGCTGATTAGCTGAAAACAACTGCAAAACCCTAGCCGGAATCAACAGAAAACCATCACGGAGACAAAACCGCATACACTTCAAACTTTTATAAACACATATAAAATATTTCAATATTTTACCTCAAAAGTTTTACAAAACTGAATCCTGCCAGAGTGAATCACGCAAAAAAAGTGTACAAAACAACAAAAGTGAATCATAAAATACTTAAATATTTTTGCCTCAAACTTTTACAAAACTGAAAATCCTACCAGAGTGAGTCAGTTTCGGACCTATGGCTTTGAGAAAGAGGGATAGAGAGAAAGAGGGAGAGATGGCTGAGGAAGAGACATGTTTATTATGGTGTTTTAGGGTTTGAGAATTGAGGGAGATGATTGAATTGGGGAAGAATATGTTATATATATATATATATGTCAATTTTTTGGTTTTATTCATTAATAAATATTTTAAATAAAAACATGAAATGACCAGAATACCCTTAAGTGGATAGACATAACTGAAAATTTTAACTTGGTTAGTGGTAAAAGACGAAAGGTGTAATGTGTTTTTCAAATAAAGGACTGTGACTGTAATTATTGAAGTTAAAGGCTATCCATTGCAATCCACTAAAAACATAAAGGACGAAAAGTGTAATTTACCCTATTATAAATTAATCAAGTATTAAACGAGCCATTACCAAACCCACAATTTATATGAATTTATTACATATTTTAACTGAATTTGAACCAAAACAAAATTATTGAAAATTTGATACGGATCGAATTGGCTGGTTCTTAATCGAATACGAGTTGAAGAAAAAATAAAAATAATTCAAAAATACGATATTCGATTCGATAAACACCCAAAGAGGTGGCTATGTGTCACATGTTAATGTGATAGTGGTTCAGTGGAATCAAGTTTATATTTAAAAAAGTTAAAAACTTGAAGGCCAAGGGAATGATGTTGTTGAAGGCTGCAAAGTCACATGGGTGAAACTTGATTGCCATGGACAATGGAAAGAAAGAAAAACGAAAAAAGGTGTTTTAAATTTTCTTTAGGTGGAGACGATTCAACATTAGAAGGGTTCAAGGTCGGGTTCGAATGCTTCTTAGCCGTGTAAGAAAAATGGTGAGTGTTCTTTTTCTACGACAGGTATAAAAAAGCAACTTATTTGGGTGCATCAGAGACAAGACAGCAGGGGCTGAATGGGGTTCGATTAGCAACCACAGAAGAGAAAATAGCGGTGGCTTGTTGTGTTGGCGGTCGATAGCAAAGGGTGCAAAATGATTAACAAAGTTTTTCATGTACCGATCAATGTTACTTTCTTTACGTTTTTCACAAAGGGAAAAAAAGGTGAACTGTGGTTCGGGTCAGCGGGTGTCATGGGGGAAGTACCGTTGGGATGACAATGGTGACCTGTGACACCACGTAAAAACGTGTCCAAGTTATATATAGACACGTGTCATGAATCTTAAATTTTGCGAAGGTCTTAAAATGTCAACATACCAATCTTGAGCCTTTGATGAACCCCAACAGTCACATCACTCCCAGCAGTCTTACCATTCACACCACTCTTTACAATCCCATTCGTTTCACCACTCTGATTCCCTCTACTCTCCGGGACAGTTTAACCCAAACGACTATGTCAACGATTTTCTTGGTTACAACCCCTTGGGCCCTGAGGACCATTTTTCTCAGGAGATGGAAACGGACGATGATCCAGATCCGGAGATGCAAACCGGAACGCCGGGTCACCCTATAAGCATATCAAGTGGATCCCCATTTCAGGGATCACCTTACAATGGACCCGACTCGTTCCAAGAGAAAATGGCCACTTTTGATTGGTTCTTTACCCCATCTTACCATAGCTCTCCAGCCCAACCACCTTTGGTTGAACCCCAACTCCAAGCTGTTTCACCACCACCACTTCCTGTAGAGGAGCCACCGCAGCAGCCACCACAGCCATCTCCAGAGCCTCCGAGGCAAAGGAGGAATGCGCGTATGTCCGTACGGGGGGGGGGGGGGGACCTCGTTTCAGTTCTCCCCGGGGTTCAAGTTCTTATCCCCCTATTCCGGAGGACCCCCAGATGGGTGGGCCCTCGAATGCGGTGCCGGAGGTTGAACCTCCGCCAGTTTCTTATGCACCACCTGAGCCGCCTATGGGTTTTGATAATCCAATCCCAACCTACCCAGGTTCTTCTGGGTATAATCTTTTCGAAAACCCATCGGGGTACCCCTCGGACTACATATCTCAAGACCCGTACCTTACGGCCGCGCAGTATCATCACCTTTACCCTTTTTCTTACCCTCCGGTTCTTCCAACTGGATATCCAGTACTGGGTTATCAGTACCCACCGTACTAGCAACCTCCTCCTCCTCAGCAGCAGCAGCAGCATCAGACTCAGGAAATCTTGGAGAGGTTGGATAGGGTTGAACACAAGGCTAAGAAAAACAAGGAGAAGCATAATAGCTTCATGAAAGGCCTTGCCAACCTTATCAAAGGGAAGAAGAAGTAGAGGATTGTTAGTTTTCTTGGTTGTTTGTAATCGTGTCCCTGCGAGGACATTTGTTTAGTTTCTGTATTAAGTCCCTGCGTGGACTTATTTCATTTCTGTAGGCCCCTGCGCGGGTAGTTTGTCTTTTTTTTTTCTAACTCCCGTTTAGGGCAGTTGTACTTGTTTTCAGTTTAATGAAGTTTTAACTTTGGTTTTAATTATGTATTTATTACACCATGTCATATCTTTTTAAATTTATAATTGATCTGCCAAAGAAAACTCTTAGAGGTATAACCTAGCCAAAGTATTAATTGGCTATGATGGTACAACCTTTTTAAGATAACAAATCTCTGTTAACATCTGAAAACATGTTGACATTCCTAGCTGTGCGGTGTGAGAAACCACACAAGCTTCCAAAAAGGTACTTGGTTTTTTCCAAGTCACATATAGCCCAAAATGATCAATGCGAGTCATGGCTAATAAACATCAATGTGATGTGTACATCAAGACATCCTTAGGAGATGTATGCTTATAAGCAAAGGTGTAATAATGACAATGAAAGTTAAATTTATAAACTTCTTGTCAAAAGGGCAATGAACCTTGTTCGACCCTTAAAAGATCATTGATCCAAGAAATCTGTGGTTAGATCTTAAGTCGTCTCTGTGACAAGCTTCCTAAGCTATTTTAATGTCCTTTGAGACGAGCTTAATGATAAATAAAATGTCTTTCACGACATTTGCAGTTGTGGAAATTCTATCTTCCCCTGCTTAATAGCATAAAGAAATGTGTATTCTATTTGATTTTAAATTATTATCTAAAAGGTCAAAATGGTTTAAACAATACCATGACCATTTGAATATCAATGTGATGAATCTCTATATATATATAATTTAGATATTATTATTGTTGTTATATTATTCAGAAATGGCTGGCTCAGATGAAGCAAACAGTCATCCAGCAGAGGGCAACACCAGAATCAATATTACTGGTGCCGAATTGCAAGCTTTAATCACCGCGGCAGTCTCTTAAGCGGTAGATGCTATGTTTAAGGAGCCGAGTGTTGTTCGGTCTCAAACTCACTCAAAAACCCATTCTCAACCTCACACTCATAAGAAAACTGAGTCCTTACACTCGTCTAACCAGGGTAGTGGACCCAAAAAGCAGGTAATTCTTGAGCCTACCCTTAGGCACGCCAAGGGTTGTACCTACAAGTATTTTGTATCCTGTAAGCCAAGAGACTTTACAGGAGAAAAGGGGGCGATAGACTGCATGAAGTGGTTAGATGAGATGGAAACTGTGATAGATATTAGCGGTTGCGCTAAGGAGGATGTGGTCATGTTTGTATCCCAATCCTTTAAGGGTGATGCCCTTACATGGTGGAAAGCGCTGGTACAATCCACCGGGAAAGTTCATTTGTATAATCTTTCATGGGAGAAGTTTGTAGATCTGGTTAAGGACACTTATTGTCCTCAGCATGAAGTTGAGCGTATAGAAACTGATTTCCTCACCCTAGTGATGAAGGATCTGGACTGTAGATCCTATGTGACTAGTTTCAACTCCATGTCAAGACTTGTACCGTATCTAGTCACTCCTGAGCCCAAACGCATTGCGCGTTTTATTGGTGGTCTGGCCCCTGAAGTGAAGGGGAATGTAAAGGCTTCTAAGCCAGCCACCTATAGATCCGCCGTAGATCTATCATTGTCCCTCACATTGGATGTTGTGAGGAGTCGGGCGAGGAAGACTTCTGAAGAAGGGAAGAGGAAGGGAGAGGATGATCAGTCCTATCAGTCAAACAAGAAAGGTAAAGGGAACTCTGGTTCCAAGAAAGGACCATCTGGGGATAAGCCCAGGTGCAAGACTTGCCACAAAAGGCACTTTGGAAAGTGCAACCTGGATCCACATGCCAAACCATGTGGGATCTGTAAGAAGATGGGGCACAAGTCTGTCGAGTGCCAGAATATTAAGGATGCAACCTGTTACGGTTGCAATGAAAAGGGGCACATCAAAACCAACTGCCCCAAGAATGCGAAGAAGCCTGAGGAGGCTAAGAAGAACAACGCCAGAGTGTTCCAGATGCAGGCAAGGGAAGCGGTAAATGACGAGAAAGTCATAGCAGGTACCTTCCTCATCAATAATATTTATGCTAGAGTCTTATTTGATTCTGGTGCCGATAGGTCCTTTGTAGACCATAAGTTCTGTAAGTTGATGAATTTGCCTATTAAGACTCTAGACATAAAGTATGAGGTAGAGCTTGCTGATGGTACCTTAGAATCAGTCTCAACTCTTCTTGATGGATGTTCCATAACCATTAAGAATCATTCTATTCCACTATCCCTCTTGCCAATGAAATTGGCTGGTTTTGATATAGTTTTAGGCATGGATTGGTTGTCGCATAACCAAGCCCAAATTGCCTGTGATAAAAAGCTAGTTATTATCAAAACCCCTTCTGACGAATTAGTCACTATTCAAGGAGATACGCAATATGGATTGCCTAGCAATGTGTCTATTCTTAAAGTATCTCAGTGCTTGAAAAGTGAGTGTGTCATTTACATGTCACAAGTGACTGTGAATGATCCAAAGCCGAAGATCGAAGACATCCCAACCATCTCAGAGTATCCTGATGTCTTTCTTGACGAGTTACCTGGATTACCTCATGGGAGGCAAGTAGAATTCAGGATAGACATCCTCCCTGGATCTGCGCCTATTGCACGAGCTCCGTATCGTCTAGCGCCTACCGAAATGAAAGAGCTCAGAACTCAACTGGATGATTTATTGGAAAAAGGTTTCATTCAGCCCAGCTCTTCGCCTTGGGGAGCTCCTATTCTGTTTGTGAAAAAGAAGGACGGATCAATGCGCTTATGCATTGATTACCGTGAATTGAATAAGGTAACAATCAAAAATCGTTATCCTTTACCCAGAATCGATGATTTGTTTGATCAACTCCAAGGAGCAAGTTATTTCTCAAAGATTGATTTGAGGTCTGGGTATCATCAACTCAAGGTTCGAACTGAAGATGTTCCAAAGACGGCATTTAGAACAAGGTATGGACACTTCGAGTTCTTAGTGATGCCTTTTGGGCTCACTAATGCGCCTGCAGCATTTATGGACCTCATGAATAGAGTCTGCAAGCCATATCTAGATAAGTTTGTCATTGTCTTTACAGACGACATACTTATTTACTCCCGTAGCCAAGTGGAACATGAAAAGCACCTTCGGTGTATTTTAGGACTACTTCGACAGGAGAAATTTTATGCCAAATTCTCCAAGTGTGAATTTTGGCTTCGTAAGGTCCAGTTCCTTGGTAGACCCTGCCAAGGTAGATGCTGTTATGAATTGGGAAGCACCTAAGACACCTACAGAAATTCGCAGCTTTCTGGGTTTAGCAGGGTATTATAGAAGGTTCATTGAGAACTTCTCAAGAATAGCTGCACCATTAACCTCCTTAACCCGCAAGAATGTAAAATTTGTCTGGGGTCCCAAGCAGCAGGAATCTTTCGAGACTCTAAAGCAAAGATTGAGCAATGCTCCAGTTTTATCCTTACCAGAAGGAATTGAAGAGTTCGTTGTATACTACGATGCATCACACACTGGCATGGGGTGTGTACTTATGCAGCGGGGCAATGTAATTGCCTATGCATCGCGACGGCTAAAGGTGCACGAAAAGAATTACACCACCCATGATTTGGAATTGGGTGCTATTGTATTCGCACTAAAGTTGTGGAGACACTATTTGTATGGAACAAAATGTGTAATCTACTCGGACCACAAAAGTCCTCAACATCTGTTCAACCAAAAAGAGCTCAATATGAGACAACGCCGTTGGATGGAAACTCTGAATGATTATGATTGTGAAATTCGCTACCATCCGGGTAAAGCGAATGTGGTTGCTGACGCGCTAAGCCGAAAGGAAAGAGTTAAACCAATTAGGATCAATGCCAAGAGTATTGAGTTGAAGAATAGTCTGAATGAAAGACTATTAGTTGCACAAAAAGATGCTATTTTGGAAGTTAATTTTCCAAATGAAAAGCTAGGTGTAACTGCTGAACAGTTAACACCTGGGAAGGATGGAATCCTCAGAATGAATGGAAGAATTTGGGTTCCTATTCAAGGAGGACTTCGAGATGTGATCCTTCAGGAAGCCCACAACTCTAAATATTCGGTTCACCCTGGAGGTGACAAGATGTATCAAGATTTGAAGGCAAATTATTGGTGGATAGGTTTGAAGAAATCTATTGCCACCCATGTAGCTAAGTGCCTAACATGTGCTCAGATTAAAGCTGAACATCAAAAGCCATCAGGTCTTCTACAGCAGCCAGAACTCCCTATGTGGAAATGGGAGATGGTAACCATGGATTTTATAACCAAGTTACCTAAAACGAGGCACGGAAACGACACTATATGGGTTATTGTTGATAGACTGACCAAGTCAGCACATTTCCTGCCCATCAAGGAGACTTACAGTTCCGATAAGCTAGCACAGTTGTACGTTGATAAGATTGTGGCTCTTCATGGCGTACCGGTGTCTATTATCTCATATAGAGATACTAGATACACCTCACATTTTTGGAAAAGTTTCCAACAATCTTTGGGTACACGTTTGAATTTTAGTACTGCTTACCATCCTCAGACTGATGGTCAGAGTGAGCGTACCATTCAAACCTTGGAAGACATGCTTCGTGCTTGTGTTATTGATTTGGGTGGTAGTTGGGATGACCACCTGCCATTAATCGAGTTCTCCTATAACAATAGTTATCATACCAGTATTCAGGCTGCACCTTTTGAAGCATTATATGGTAGGAAATGCAGAACGCCTGTCTGTTGGGCAGAAGTAGGAGAAGCTCAGATATCAGGACCTGATATAGTCCTTGAGACGATAGATAAGATTGTCCGAATCCGTGATCGCCTGAAAGCAACCAGAGATAGACAGAAGAGTTATGCTAATAAGAGGCGTAAACCTCTAAAATTCGAAGTAGGCAATAAGGTTTTACTGAAAGTGTCACCCTGGAAAGGTGTGATGCGTTTTGGTAAAAAGGGCAAGTTGAGCCCTAGATATATCGGACCATTCGAGATAATCGAATGTGTCGGCAGTGTAGCTTATAAGCTAAACTTGCCAGAGGAGCTGAGTGGAATTCATAACGTATTCCACGTCTGTAATCTCAAGAAATGCTTAGCCGATGAATCGCTAGCTATGTCTCATAAAGACGTTCATGTTGATAAAAGATTGAAATTCATGGAAAGACCAATATCGATCGAGGATCGACAAGTTAAGAAACTCCGAAGAAAGTATGTGCCAATAGTAAAGGTCAAGTGGGACGCACGCAGAGGTCCTGAGTATACGTGGGAAGTCGAGTCCACTATGCGACAGAAGTACCCTCACTTATTCCAGTAAATCTCGGGGTCGAGATTTCTTTTAAGGGGGTGAGGATGTGACACCACGTAAAAACGTGTCCAAGTTATATATAGACACGTGTCATGAATCTTAAATTTTGCGAAGGTCATAAATGTCAACATGCCAATCTTGAGCCTCTGATTGACACTACATGGATGATGTATTCATAGTTAAGAGATTTGTCGAATATGATGAATCGTGTGAATGTAATCTAAGGACTTTAAAGCTTCGGGAATTAAAACGTGTCAACATGTTATTTCGACCTCTGAGTGACCGTTTAATGCTCACAAGGCTTTGTAAGATTATAAATACATTCTCATACAAATCTGATATGAATATATAATCATCCGGTTGAAATTATGTTGATGTAACCAACATTTCAAATATGAAGCTCTTGTGCAATAACGTCAACTTCTTCATATGTTGACAACTTTTGATAAACTCCAAGGGGACACATTGCATGGCTTAGTTATTAGTGCATTCAGAACTGATAAGTTGGACTATTACACTGATTTATGGGTCAAGATTCGGACATTGAAATGCATGGTGAAGAGTTATAAAATTTTTGTCCTCTGGTCATCGGTTACGGACCGTATAGCCCTAGGCTTACGGTCCGCAAAGAGGTAACTGGGCGATGAGAATCAGGTTCGGTCACGAACCGCATGAATTATGGCTTACGGTCCGTAAGATCCGGATACGGTCCGTAAGACTGTTAGCTTACGGTCCGTAAGCTCGTCGCTGGGCAGAAATTATGGACAGATGTAAGTTAAGCTGTTTAACCGACTTAAACTTATAAATTTCGAAACCTTGGACTCTTGGACGGTTTTTATAAACCACTAGGACACCTGGGGTGATCCTAGGGCCTCCAACAACAGCTGCAATGATCTTGGAGCTTAGCAATTTACTATATAAGTGAACCTAGTCTTGTGTTCTTGATCACATTTCCAAACACTTCACTTGGGGGTGTAGGACCGGTTTTGACTCCGAAACGATTGCGTAACCGAACGTGTGACGTGCGAAATCCGTACACGAACATGACCGAATACACGAGATGTAATATAATCTGTGATTCTATTGATCAGATCTGAAAACGTACAAGAACCTGAATCACGATGTCACTTTCTCTCTCTAGTTTCTCTCTCTAGCTCCTATCTTCTCCAAAGCTCTAAAGTGACCAAAGTTGCAAAAGTCCTTTAATCTATGACATAATCTCCTATTTATAGTCCAAGGCATTTAATGAGATTTCTCATTAATTACAATTATGCCACCTTGCCTTTATGACTAACTATCACTAATATAACAATATAAATCTCGTTTTCTTCTGTTTCTCGCTACGGCTCGGATTGACGAAGGCTATAGACATAAATGCACCAACAGACTCCCCCTTGGATATTGCCGCAGTCAATCTCGTAGTGTCTCGTCTTTCTCTCTTTCTTTTTGAGTATTCTTGAAGCTTTAACACTTTTTCATCAACGTAGACTCTCTTTTGTTTGAACAGAATCCCCGTGGATCTGTTTTCAACTTCGGCTTCTCCTTTCTATAGACTCTTTTCTTCGTCAGGCTCCCCCTTTCGTCAAGCTTCCGTGCTTTGGGATCGACACTTTGCTTTTCGTATACAAGCTCTTTCAGGATAGTTTCCTGGCTTCTCAAATCCACGCTTCCTTTTGCGTTGAGCTCGTCTTCAGACTCCCCCTTAGACTCGGCTTTCGGGATCGTAGTCTGGTATAACATCTGCAACACTCAGACATTTATAAGTAACAACGTTTTGAACATTCAATTTTCCAGAAATCGTAATCTGGCACTATTCAACTCTCTAAATCACTCCCCCTATCAACAATCTTTACAGATTTGGCAGTGTTAAAGAATCCAACTCCCTCACAGTTAATTGTCCAAGTCCAAACTAATGACCTTGGAGATATCACAAACTGTTTTTGAAATTTTTGATTTTAATTCAAGTATCAAATTAATGAGCTTGTTTTATTTTCAGAAACACAATCAGCTTACTTAGATTTTGAAACTCAACAACTCAGACATCGGTTTATCGAAAATAAAGCAGAAATCAAAATCTTTTTGTATTTTCTGAAAATATAAAGCAGTAAAGAAGTATATACAAACATATTTACAGACAATATTTTTGTTTGAGTATGCGTCAGAGGATCATATCAGTTTTTGACAAGTCACAAGTACCGTTGAGCTTAATTACACATTAAGAATTAAACAATTCACTTAGATTGTCGATATACTGATCCACTGAAATTTTCATACAAATTTCAACTGATTCAGGATACGAATTAGATGTTTTAAGAACTTAAACTCATTCATGTGTCCCACCTCTTGAATATACTCCCGTATCCAGAATCTCAATATTCAGTCTTACAGGAGATTATACTACAATGATATCTGTACATAAATTAGGAAATGCGAGAACTGAGGGATCTCAGGTCGATACTTCCGTATGCGCAGAGAGATATCAGTTTCGACTTTACAGTATGTCCCCTTTAGAGGATCTTTTAGCTATAACAGCAATGATTATCAATTTTATTGTCTAATCAGCTGAGGGCTTATGCTATGTTTCAAGCATTTGAGAAAAATATTATCCAAGGACTAGGTCAGTGTTTCGATTCAGCAGAAGTCCGAGAATAATACCCCAGACATCATTGAGTATAAAAACCTAATATATCAGAATACGAGACCTTTCAAACGAGATTTCAGGGGTTAGCTATATATCCAAGTAGCGTTCCCCACAAAATAAGTAAGTGTTTGAATTTAGGTTTATATCCTGAAAAGTTTACTACATGTATCAAAACCTATCGACATATCATCAGTGAGACTGCTTAATGCTACTTAATCATTACATTTCTTTAGCATACTGTAACTGTCTACTGATGTACTATTATTTCCTCTTTTTACACAAAACTCAATTTTTGAATTTTATCATGTTTTTGGCTTTTTTAAATTTTCTAATGTTTTTGTATTTTCTGACAATTTTTCTCCCCCTAAAATGCAAAACCATTAAAGAAAATTTGACAACACGATGCTGATAGCTTTGTCTCGCCATCCATGTTCTGCTTCTCGTGTACCGAATTACAAAAAAAACTAACATAAAGTACCCCCATGATTTACAACACATTGATTTTTACAGTTTGAAAACCGTTTTTCAATCTGGTAAAAGTAATCATGTTTGTTCAGCCGTGAAGTTTCGGCGTATTCAATCAACACATATTTTTGTAATTTTCTGTTTTTGACAAAAATTAAAAACAAACATATTTTTGGTTGTTAATTTTTCAAATTTTTAGGGTTTTGAAAATATTGTTTATTTATGTACAGAAAAACAAACAAACTCCCTGTTTCAACCAACACAGGGTCCAGCAGCCTCTGCTTCCTCTTCATGTGCCAGGCTGCTCCAACTTTCAATCTCACAGTCTTCAGTATTCTTGAGCACCTGCACATTCAACTAATTGAATTACTTGAACAATTTAGCCCAAGTCTGTTGGACCTTAGGCATTTCAACACAATAATTTTCATTCAATGCTGGAAATTCATTGTCATTTTTCACAAAAACTTTCTCAATTTTAACTTCAGCTTTCTCATCTTTTACCGAATCAACATGTTTCTTAACACTCCATGTTTGACCTTTCGGTGTACCACGTTTGTAAAAATGTGAATCTTTTTGAACACTTTGGTTTTGAACAACAACTTTTGGTTTCCAAAACTCTTGGGGTTTTGTCATATCAACTGATGTTTTCCAACTTTGTGTTGTTCTGAATCTGGGTGTGTGAGAATTCCAGGTCTGTCTTGAATCGAATCTGTTCTGGTTTGATTTCCAATTTTGATTCGAAGCAAAATTGTTTGTGTTGTACCTCCAAGTTTGTTCTGAATCAAATCTGGTTGACCTTTGTCTCACATTCTCAGATTTTTGTTTCTCAGAATCAATCTTCTTGTTGTCAACATCCACAGGTTTTAGATTTGGACACTTTCGTGCAAGATGTCCTTTTTGATCACATTTCAAACATGTTCTCATGGACACATCTTTGACCTGTGGTTGTTGCTTTTTCTTTTTAGCAAAGAACTCATCATTAGACTGTCTCATTTTGAGTTCTTTTTCTTCAGCTAAACTCTTTCCTTGAACAAAACTCATTTTTGCCTTATAATTTGGTGTCTCATTTTTGTTCCGATGTTGTTTCTTCTTATAACCCAACCCATCCTTCATGTTTTTCTTCTTGTAACCAGGTTTGTTATACGAACCTCTATGACTCTTACCAACAAACTTTGAAATCTCAGACTTCTCTATCTCAACCATTTTGAACACTTTATCAAGTTTTTCTAACATCACATTCTGAATCGGGAATACAACATCTAAGAACAATTTGTCTGATCCAATCATGGTATAAACCAATCCCTTTGAATCATCATTCAAAATTTTCTCGGATTCTGTGTTTTTCAGATATCCATCATGAAGATTTCCTTCATCTTCATCCTGTGATTCAGATTTACCTGTATCAACCGACTCTTCTTTCAACACACTTTCAACGACTTTACCTACCACCTCTGAATCATGAGAATCATCAGATTTGGAATAGGTTATGTCATTGTTGTCTGGCAATTGGTCTACCATGTTGAAAGCTTTTTCGACCTTTTCCTCATCATAAAATGCAAACTTTTCCGGTGGTGGAACTTGATGAAACTCTGAGCCAATGCCTTTCTTGTTTTGCTCAGACTCACCATCTCCCGGTTTTATATTGAAAATTCGTTCAAGCACATATGACGACACGTGGTAACTTTTTAAATTGTTGTTATCCTGTTCTAAATCAGCAATCTGTCGCTTTAGCTTAGCAACATCTTCAATATAGGAATTAACAACATCTTGTTTTATAGCATACATTCGTTTAAGCTCTTTGGTTGTTTCAGAAAGATAATTCATTCTAGATTGAGCATATTTCATTTCGTCTTTTACTTTATCATATGACTCTTTTGTAACATGATATGATAATTTCATTGAGTCATATTCCTTTTTCATTTCTTGACAAACAATTTCTTTTTGTTCGCATTTATTTTTCATTTTCAAAACATCTTCTTTCAAAACTTCATTTTCTTTTTCTAACTTTGTACATTTTCCTGAAAGTTTTTCATCATTTTTGTTAAAAACCTTTTCTTTTTCTAACATCTCTTTGCATTTTTCTTTGAAAATGTTTTCGATTTTTGTGAATTCAAGATTTCTTATTCTGAATTGCTCATCTTTTTCAGTACAAGCTCTGCACGGTTCCATGCATTTCTTGCACTCATCAATCTGTTTTAAGTTTTCAGAATCTGAATTTACCTCAGTGATTGGCACTTCAGTGTTTTCAGCAGCTTTTGTCTGCATCTGATCAGCATCATTCAGTGGTTTTTCAACACTAACTTCATTACCAACATCACAAGCTTCCAAATTCACATTCTTTTCTTCTTTTTGCACCTCTTCATCACTCAGCTGTTCTTCAGTCAAAGCTTCCTTAACCTCTTCATTCACCTCAACTTCTTCACTTTTGATTTCTTTTACAGCTTCAGTTTCAACAATTTCTGTTTTAACCTCTTCAGCAACCTTTTTCAAATCGTTCCCCATCTCTTCAACATTCTTCTTCATTCTCTCTTCATCCCTTTTTCTCAGACATGATAGCATGGCATATCTGATCTCCTTTTCAATCCTATTAGCATATGTGTCATCTTTCATCACATTTCGATAATATTCGGCTCTCATTGGGACTACGAGAAGAACATCATAAAAAATTATGTCTTTCATTGGAACAACCGGTTCTCCTTCTCTGTTGTAGTAACATTCTCTCTTCTTATCCCATCTTCGACTGCTCACAATATTTTCATACTCTTCCTGCATGTCGTCCATTCTGTTGTAGACCACATTTCTTTCTTTGTAAGTCTTTTCACTCAAGATCTCTTCTCGAGTTCTCTCTTTGATCTCAACTTTTTCTTTACTGATTTCAGCAGTGTCTTTGTCTTTGTTTTCATCTTGAATCTCAGCAACAAAAACAAACTTTCTTTCCTCTGTCATAGCTCTCCCATGAGCTGTTTTACGAACATTCTATAAACGATCTTCTTCTGGACAAATATCAGACTAATCATAGCCTTCATCATCGTAAATTACAGCATAAGCTCTTGACTTTTCTTTCGGTTTATCTTCAATCAACTTTGGCTCTTCTCTGCTTCGATGGTAAATCGCCTTTCGATAATAGTCATCGTTTAAAGGACGTTCATTTCCTTCAGCAACTTCAGAGTTTCTGCATTCTCTTTTGAAATGACCTTTTTGCTTGCATCTGAAGCAGGTCACTTTGGATTTGTCGAATCCAAGTTTTGTTGAAGCACCTCCAAGCGATTGTTTCCCGGTAATCTCCATATACCTCTGAGCTCTTCGAATACAACTAGCTAAACACCAACGGATGTCAATGAGCTCCATCTCTTCCGGATCAATCTGGTCGTAGTCTTCTTTGGTCAATTCGGAATTTCCAATTTTGCCAGCTACAAGACCTTCATATGACTCCAGAATCGATGCAAGAAAACTCATTTGCTGCTTCGCTGCATTGATGCTCATTGCTGGAGAATTCTTCAGTTTAAGAGCAATGTTGCACAGAATTTCTTCAGTTTCATCAGAATTTGACTTTGAAGATGAATGATATCCAGAATGATGACTTGTTGACGTTGTTGGTGGTTCTATCATCTTCTCACCACTAAATGCTGTTTTTGGTGAACCAACGCCTTTATCAGAAGGTACACTGCCTTTGTAATACAAGCCTACATTCTGTTGATGTGAAGAACCAGTCATCTTGCTTTGCTTTTGTAACTCCAGATCATGACTTTCAATCTTTTCAAACAAAGAATCAAGAGAAATTTCATCATATGAAGCATCATTTTTTAAGATAAAAACAAACGTTTACCACTGATCTGCTTGTGGTAACGCTTCAATGACTTTATCAATAAGTTCCTCTCTTGTTTTGTCAATTTTAAAACGTTCAAGTTCGATTTTGAGGTGACATAATATCTCTATCATTTGTCTCACTGTCTCTCCTTTTATATTGTCAAACAGATCAAATTCTTTTTTAAGTAACGCAATTTTATTTTTTCTAATCTGTTTTCCCCCCTCAGCTTTAACTCGTAAAGCTTCCCAAACTGATTTTGAGGATCCATCATGAGTAAGTAAGGCAAATATATCGTTTCTGATTGCTGTCTGGATCAAAGCAACCATTCTCTGTTCAGCTGCAAACTCAGATTTTTCTTCTCTGGAAAATCTCTTGAACGGTAGTTCTTCGCCTTTATCATCTTTTGGCTTTTCGTATCCAAACTCCAGACAAAACCAGCTTTCATGTGCATACGCTTTCGCCCAGTTGATGAAACGTTCTTTCCACCAGGTATAATCTTCAATGCTTTCCAGAGTTGGTGGCTTTGAATGAGTTCCGTAAAAGTTATCATGCTTGATGTTTTCGTTGATCGCCTTCGTGATAGTTTTTGGTGTAACATTTGCAATCTCGGACGATTCGGATGTGAACGCGTTGAAAAACGTGTTGTAGAATTCTTCAGCCATAATGCGAACTTCTTGAATTACCTTGAATATCTCGAATTACAAGAACCTGAATCAAGCAAACAAATAAACACAATCAGTTTAAACACTATCAACAACTGAAACAAAATAATACTTGAACTGGTGAATATTCTTGTGCAGACTGAAGGTTGACAGACTATGCAAACTGAAGGTTGACACACTGTGCGGACTGAACTTGATGCGAACTGAGATTTCAGTTGTCAAACCGTATGAAGTGCTATGACCCGGATCAATATTCAAACAACCTGACCTTACTCCAACCGAACTGACAAGATTCAAATGAACTGGATCTTTCAAATAACTTGATTCTTTAAAATTACCTTGATAACACCACACGACCTGGAACGAGTTTGAATTCGAACGAACTGAACCTTTGAATGATCAAACTGTTTGAGTTGAACTTAAGTCCAAATGACCTGGTCCACTTGATTGTGAGTACTATACTTGAACTTGAAAACAATGGCCAACAAGGAAATTAATTCACTTTCAAGATATAAGACTTTTCAATTAGTGAACAAATATCAATGTATGGTCATACGGATTTCTATATCTCGTTGGACCAATATGAAATCATGTGGGCTTCATGTAACACAAATGATGTAATTGGGTCTCTAACTTGAAACAGTTATTCTAAGAATTACGCACATCACATGGGTCAAACACTATAACCTTTGGGCCGACAAACCTTAATTCAGCAACACCTTTTAATTGGGTCAAAATTTGACATTATTTATAATATTTCAATTCAATTTGAACCATTACACTTTATCTTTTCATGCATGCTTGACAGATCACATACCATTTGTTATCATTAACCGACAAAATTTATTACACTCAACTTTTGATTGGGCCGATATGTGGGCTGACACTTGTTTCTGATTTAATCGATGACTATCACTATTAGTATCACATGCAAATCTGATAACAACTGCAATTTCAAGATTAAAAAATCCAACAACTTTAATACTCTATTTACTATGATTGGGCCTCTCAAATGATCTTTTAAATGTTCAACAAAAATGATGCAAACAATCAGACATCCACAAAATCGACAACTGATGTTGAATTTTTGTGATTGGGCCGCTTTAAAACACAACAGCTATGATTGGGCCGACAACATCACGTACAAAATCAATTATGGCCGACAACAATGATACAACCAATTTTACTGACCGATACACATGCAAGATTATTCAGTTGTCCGACAATGTCTTTATTAATTCGATCAAACAACACAGTGGCCGAGAATATCACTAATCCGACAATTCAATTAATACTTCACATGTAAAGTCAGATTTCACAATTAATGCGTCAAACCTTTTAAACTATCAATGTTCGTCCTTTATCAATTAAAGCGACATATAATTGGACCAAAGAACTGAAACCACAGTGATGACTGATAAGCGGACCTAATGAGCGGAACCATGTTGTGACCAAATGAGCGAACCTGTTTGGACAAATAAGCGGAACTGTTTGGACAAATAAGCGGACCTACTGTTACACCTATGAGCGGAACTATCAAGTGTGTATAAGCGAAAGTGATTATGACCGAATAAGCGAAACTATATTGTACGTATGAGCGAAACCTGCAATTTTGACGCGAAATCGAACTGAAAATCTTAGATTTCTCCTAAACGGTTAGGAATTTGGATCTGAAACTTGGTAGGGTTATAGATCAGGTGTTTACGCACAACATATCAAAAAATCAGACGATTTGGACCGTAAAAACCCGTTCAATTTGACGAATTTCAGCTAAAAACGTGAAAAATATGAAAAAGATGAAGAAATAGATGAAATCCGGATCTGAAATCGATGAAATCACGAGCGGAAATGTGTGTTGGATCAGTGCAATCGAGCTCCTGCTCTGATACCACTTGTAGGACCGGTTTTGACTCCGAAACGATTGCGTAACCGAACGTGTGACGTGCGGAATCCGTACACGAACGTGACCGAACACACGAGATGTAATATAATCTGTGATTCTATTGATCAGATCTGAAAACGTACAAGAACAGGAATCACGATGTCACTTTCTCTCTCTAGTTTCTCTCTCTAGCTCCTATCTTCTCCAAAGCTCTAAAGTGACCAAAGTTGCAAAAGTCCTTTAATCTATGACATAATCTCTTATTTATAGTCCAAGACATTTAATGAGATTTCTCATTAATTACAATTATGCCACCTTGCCTTTATGACTAACTATCACTAATATAACAATATAAATCTCGTTTTCTTCTGTTTCTCGCTACGGCTCGGATTGACGAAGGCTATAGACATAAATGCACCAACAGGGGGACTTGCTCTGGAACTCTCATCAGTAACAAGAGGATTTCAAGTGTAGAAAAGATTGCTAGGACCCTAAGTAAGCTTCTAATTACTTATTAGTTGTTTAATTTAGCTTAATTACTATAAAGTCAAACTTTTAGTAATTTCAGTTTGACTTTCATTTTAATTACATGTGGCTTAACCATTGATCAAATTGAAAGTGGTTATGAAACCACATTAGTATAGGTGATTAACCCTTAAAAGGGTGTCTCCTAATTATCTCGTTTGACCAGTTAATTGTCGGGTCAAAGTAGTTTGACAGGACTGAAATTGCAAATTTGATTAAAATTAATAAAACAGAAGTTCTAAATTATATTTTAACATTCTAATGATTTGGTAATTAGTATTTAAACATGTTATATCAGTCCTAATCCGACAATTAATAGTCTAAGGTCAGTTTATAACCGAAAGTCGCAAAAGCTTGACTTTTGCTATGACTTTCAGTTCTGACCCGTTCGAGCTTGATTCTTCCATGTTTTGAACTTCCATTAGGACCACATTACATAGTAGTATAACCCTCTGGAGTTATATTGCATGGTGCCTAATAGTTTGAATTATATGCTCTTGATCGTGATTATGCTTAATAATGCCTAAAACACCCTTTTTATATAAAACCGAGATTTTTAACAATATGAATGGACTAACACCTTCAATACTGATTTTTAGACTTATCCCGAAAATATGACATCAGTTTGAGGTCTAGAATGGGAGTTATGCTCAATAGCGTAATTAAGAAACTTTTTAGTAATTAAAATGTGTAATTAGCATAAGGCCTATCTAAGCCCGATTTTTGACACCAAACATTTTACTTACTGATGTTAAATAATATTTTGAGATTTTGAAGATTTTTATTTATTTTTAGGCTGAGTATAACATAGGATTATAGCTTAATTTCGGTTATCGTCGGTTTTACCCTTTTCTTACATAAAATGAGTTTTACATAACTTTTCAATACCAAACCTTTTACTACTGATCCTATATGACAAATAAAATATTTTGAACCTCTTAAACTGATATAAAACTCAGATTTCCTATTTTTACCCAAATAGCCCTTTAAATCGATTTTCAAGCGTTTTTAGCACCTAGTATGGGTCAAAACTATATTTAACATACGAAATTTATTATGTACTTATATAACTTATCAAAATACAAGTTTTTACTAATTTAATCAGACCTGGAACTCAGTTTTATAAATAAACTCTTTTATAAGCATTAATATTACCAAAATGCCCTTATGGGACTTATTTTGGTTTAAATTACTTTTTGGTATACATGTTAATATGTTACTGATATATTAACATATTTTGAGCATAATAATGATTAAGACTTGTATATAATTTATTTGGTTACCCGTTACGCATTTTCGCGTTCGGATCGGTCTACGTGACTAGTTTACGTGAAATAACCGAAACGGGCTTAACCTTATCAATTGTTTCTCATTTTCCAGAATGTATTTAGTTTACCCATATTATACAAGTATCCAAACTTGTCGGGTCTAAATCACATTCTATCCTGGTCTCCGCTTAATCTAGCGTTTAGAGCCATAAGGTTTCCTTCTAGCTAGCCACTCTAAGTCCTTGACCTATCAAAGACCCGTTAGCATCCTTAAAGGCTAATTAAACCTTCTATACAGATTAATAGCTTCCGGTAAAAAGTGCCTTTCAAGAACCTTAGGAATTTACTGCTATCATCAGGTAAATACTTTTAACTTATTTTCCCTATACGGGCTTGGGATACGGTATAATAATACCGCTTGGTCGGGTATGGGATTATTTTGTCGGATTGTGATTTAATAAATCCGTATAACCCGTTTTAATCTGTATTGTTTGATAACATAAACATTTTGGGGGTTAACGACCGTGTCCTGGATATCCTCGGCTTATTTAAGTTAATAATGGCCACGACCTATGCACGGGGTGCAGGCATGCACCCAACAGATGCAAATGCTAAATATTTAATTACCCACAAGTTGGGGATAACTCCTTTGTGGGTTCTATAAGTGGTGAGTCAGTTAATCATGTCCGGCTTACAAACCGGCCCCACATGTATGACAAGCATGTAAAACTGTATACAAGATTTTATTAAAATTGTCCCAAGTTATAAATGATTTGTGCCTTGTGCACCTAAATCAATTTTCTTAAATGTTTTCAAAACGAGTCAGTTAAATTGTATTTACCAGTGTAAACTGACGTATTTTCCTAAAGATTGATTGACAGGTACTTCCCGAAATAGGCTGGAGCTATAGGGTGTTATAGAGGATCTTGCAAATCTAATAGATACCCGGAGTCTGTAGTTTTTGTTTCTTTGTGCATTATGATCCGCCTGTGGATCTTATTACATTCATGTCTGTACATTCATAAACTCGAACGCTCAGACGTTATGGTTTGTAATAGTTTATTTACCCCGCCTTCCGCTGTGCTATATTATTGTGTGTATTGACAATGATGATATCAACTACGTCACGATACTCCCCACTGGGCCCACCGGTAATACGTGGAATATTGGGGTGTGATATGACCAGTGATCAGTTCGTTTCAGTTTAGCGGTGATAGCTTCACGCATTAGCAATTTCAATCCAGATAAGATCAAGACCAGGTCCTTCCCGCCAAGGATAATACGGAGTAACTGGTGTAGGTTGTTCTTTTAGCAGAAGTATCTGATCGGACTAGCGGGTAGACGAACGGAAGAAGATTCGTCAAAGTGGGAGGCTTTGAATCTTTTCGTGTCTAGCAAGAAAGAATAAAACAGTAGAAGCGGGGAGCTTGTTTTTCTTTGATCAGTGGTCAAGAACGTTGTAGTTCTGGTGGCCCGGGTAGAGGGATGCCAAACTTGGTCAAGAAACTGAAGTTATGGATAATGGTGTGGATGTGAAGAAATTGGCCTAATTCAAGATTGCGAGGGATAATGAAGGGCGTTAATCTTGAATTAAGGAGATAAGGATCAAAGACGGGTTATAGATAATTATGATGGATTATTTATTGGGTTTTTTATATTTCCTTCCTTTAGGGAACAATAGAAGCGGGGAGCTTATTTCATGTTGTTGTATGTCGGCCTTTTTCTAGCTCCTTGCTAACTAGTTGGATGTTTCTGGCTTTTCTAATAGAAGTTTGCTGATAAAAATAATAATAAAAAATTAGAATTTTATACCCCCTAATAATACATTATTCTCCATATAACCACCATGGCATAAAGAACATATTTCCTCCATAAATTAAATGTTACTTTCTACCAAACTGCCTACACTCTTACAAAATAACCTTGCACACTCAATCTTTACATGGTATTTTATACAAAACTAGTTTTTTTACGTCGCACGTTGCGCCGAAACCAAGCAAACGATAATATAAAAGAAAAGTTATTTGAAAATAAAGCATGTTGTTTAGAAAGCCAAACCATTAGAACGGTTAATTTATCATCATACTATTTTATGATACCAAATAAATACTTTATTTTGAATACAACTCCGTTTTTACAAAACCTATAACGAAATGTCGAGGGAAAAAATCAAGCACAACTACGTGTTTAAGTTTTTAGAAAAATTTTATAAACGTAAATTATTAAAAAAGTATCAAATTATTTGATAAATTAAAACATGTTCTAAAAAAGAAAAAAGAATTATAAAAAAATGGTGAAGGAAGTATATTGTTTTAAAAAAAGAAAAAAATATAATGAAATTATGTTTTTAAAAGTAAATATAATAATAAACTATTACAAAATATTAAATAAAAAACTATATATTATTTTAAAAATAAAGTTACTATTTTTATAAATTAATATATGTTCTAAAAAAGTAAAAAGAATTATTAAAAAATAGTAAAGGAAATATACGGTTTTAAAAAAGGAAAAAAATTTAAAAATATCTTATTAAAAGTAAATATAATAATAAACTATTAAATTATATTAAGTAAAATAATAATAATAAAAGATATATATTATTTTAACAATAAAATTACTATTCATCATCCTTCGTTAACTATATATATATATATATATATACATATATATATATATATATATATATATATATATAGGGGAAGGTTCATTTTAGAAGAAAATTTAATTGAGAAGAAAAACAACAAAGGGTAATTTTGTAAAATATTAAATAGTTTCTCACTTATCTCATTTATTATCATTTTTGACTAATTAATTAGTTATAAAGACTATTATCCTCCACATTAACTTTTTTTTGCCTACACACATCAAAAAGTTGTCTTACATATTTCAAAATTCATCCTACACATTGAAATTTATCTTACACAACTCGTAATTTATCATACACAACTTCTAATTTATCCTACACTTTAAATTATTTTATTTAATTTTTTTTTGAAAAAATATATATTTTGAAGATAAGTTACAAAAAATTTAATGTATTAGCTATTAAAGAGGAAGACTACAAATTAATGACCTATGTAGATTTACCTATGTACCCTTATATTAACATTAAATACTTATAGTAAATGAAGTAAAATAAAGCATTCTTATTGGTTGAAATTTGTTCTTTTTTCTTCTTACAAAAAAATTCTTCTCATTTGAACTCTCCACTATATATATATATATATATATATATATATATATATATATAGTGAAGTTATTGTAAAAAAGACCAAAAGTGTGGGAAAGGTAAAAAAGAATCTCAACCATTAGATCTAAATTAATTGAAAAGGGTATAATTGTAAATGCATTAACAAATTCAAATATGGTAATCCTTGATTTAAGGATTTGGAGAGAGAAAATCCTTGATTTAAGGACTTATAACCGTCCATAAATATAACACCATTCAGAGCATGTTCATACATGGTGTTTTAAATATAACACCATTTAGAAAAAATAACACCATTCAGCACAAATATAACACCATTCAGCACAAAAAAACACCATTCACACAAAAATAACATCATTCAGCACAAACATAACACCATTCAGCACAAAAAAAAACACCATTCACACAAAAATAACATCATTCAGCACAAAATATAACACCATTCAGCACAAAAAAAACACCATCCACACAAAAAATTACACCATTCAGCACAAAAAAAAACACCATTCAGCAGTAAATAAAATAAACACCATTCAGTACAAGAATATAACACCAATCAGTAAAAGAAATATAACACCATTCAGAAAAAGAAAAAAAACACCATTCAGAGAAGAAAAAACACCATTAAGAAAAGAAAAATAACACCATTTAAAAAAGAAAAAAAAAACACCACTAAGAAAGGAAAATAACACCATTAATGAAAAAGAAAAATAACACCATTTAGAGAAGAAAATAACACCATTCAGAAAAGAAAAAAAACACCATTAAGAAAAAGAAAATAACACCATTAATGAAAAGAAAAATAACACCATTCAATAATCCTTACATCTCTGTATCATCTTCTTCTCCGCTGCCGGCACCACCACTGCCGGTCCGCCACCGCCGTCGTCGAACACAATCACCCGACAGTAAAATCTCATGGTTCTCAACCACCGCCGTCGTCTAACCCAACCACCCGCCGTCGTCGAACCCAACCACTGCTGGTCCGCCACCGCCGTCGTCGACCACCACTGCCGGTCCGCTTCCGATTGATGTTTGATCTTCAGATTGATGTTTGATCTTCAGATTCGTGATGTTTGCAGGGATTCTGTTCTGAATATGGAAGAAGAAAGAGAGAGAAAGAGAGAAATTAGGAACGTATGATAGAGAGAGAACGAAATTGCAGGGATTTTGGATTGAATTGATTTACAAAATGAAGATAAAAAGACACAATTGCCCCTAGATATTTCAATTCAATCCAAATTAATAAAACTATTTTACATTTTGGTCCCTATTGATCTTAACCATTAGATCAAAAGATCTAATGGCTGATATTCTTTCTTACCTTTCTCACACTTTGGGCGTTTTTTACAGGATCCTAACTCTATATATATATATATATATATATATATATATATATATATATATATATATATATATATATATATATATATATAATACTATATAAAGGAAATGTGATGTACATAAATGTAAATTTACATCGCGTCCAACTATTAAAGCAATATATACAACTAATGAATGCTTGTTTTGTGAGGGTAAATTCGTAAGGAGGTCAAGATTTTAAGACACTGGAAGGGTATAATAGTAAATTCTATCTACACCCATACTCACAAACACAAAATCCTTTCCATCCCTGCCTTTGAAGAAACCTAATCGCTTCCCAACTAAAGACACGCCACTTCATCTTTCCTACCAGTTAAACCCTTTATGAAGCCCATTAAACACACAACAACCAAACCACCAATTTTCATAAACAAGCTCACGGGAGGGACAATCGTGACCCCTCTCATTATCTTCCAGTACACACGCTTCCACATCTTGAGAGAACACTATATTTTCATAAATTCCCCTAATCTCTAAATTAGGGTTTTTTGGTTCCTAAATCATCACCAACAATCATCCCAAAAATTCTGATTATCGTGTCATCATCAAATACAATAGTTCTAAGAAGTTTAGATGGAGAATCATCCGATACTCTTCTCTGGCTTCATCTTCTCTTCTCTGCGATTCTGGGCTCCTGGTGCTGATATAAATGGTTTTTAAGGAAACTTGTTTCTTTAATCCGGTTGAGTGTAGCGAATCTTCCATAAGAATAAAACAGAGAGAAATCTGATGAGCAGTTTGTTTGGTGGTCGACTGGTCCAAATCCATTTGCTCTCTCGATTCTCTTCTCTCTCCATCGTGCGTTATTCGGGATATCTATCTGGTGAGCACTTTGTTTGCCGATTTTTATTTTAATTTGTTTATCGTAATTGATGTTGATTGTTGTTTGCAGGAATCCTATAGCGCTATATATATCAAGGAGAGGCTCGATCGAAGCTAATGATAAGTCTAACACAAAACTTATAACCCCAAGTTTAAAGTATAAAGTAACAAGTATGCATGCATGTATAAGGAATGTTTGTGCATCTAAGAATAAAGTTTAAGTGTAAGCTTTCATAGATTAACATGTTACACCCCAAAAGGTGGTAAACAAAAAGGGGGTTCAAGTATACTCACGGTTTTGCAAGCTTCCACTTGTTAATCCGTGAGAGAGTTGTTGTTGTGGGAGGTTGGAACACCAAGTCCTTCTACACGAAGAAACAAAGGTGTATGAGTATTGAAGGATGACGAAAGATTAAGGATTCGGAATCAAAAGAATATGGAAAGTAAATATATGAGAAATTAACCATCTAGCTCATAATACTCATCTTTGACACTATGAAACCCATAGGGGTTTGAATGTTTTCATGGGTTAAAGTACCCATTAGAATCGTGACAAGTAATATGTTCTTAGATGGTGTAACCTATTATTTTGACAAATAACCATTAGGTTATCATCAAGAGTTTTGTCACCATAAGTATTATATATTCTATATAATATATATTTATAAGTTCTAGTCCTAACAATATGCCAAAAAAGAATGAATTCTCCATTAACTGTTGTGCAATATTTATATTCAAAAGGTAAATAATAAATTACACTAATTTCGGAGAGAATATCTCCTTTTACAAAAATACTGTAGCTAATTGGTCAACATATATTGAATGTTGATTTAGCCATTTACTCGGCTGTCACCCCCTTCAAGCGAACGGGTAGCGGTCTGACACGAAGCTTGGTACGGAAGCGTTCAAAAAGAGGTCTCGGTAAGCTTTTTGTGAATATGTCGGCTCCCTGGAGCGTGGTAGGAACGAATTTTGTGTGTAAACGACCTGCAGAGACCAACTCTCGAATGAAGTGATAGCCTATATCAATATGTTTTGCGCGCTTATGTGATACGAGATTCTGACTAAGAAATAAGGCACTCTTGTTATCACCCAAGAGAGTTGGTCGATCTGGTGGTAGTGCATGGAGCTCACGGAGAAGGTGAGTTAACCATATGATTTCGGATGCGGTGTGCACCATGGCCCTATATTCAGATTCACAACTTGAGCGGGCGACAGTTGGTTGTTTCTTCGCGCTCCAAGAGACTAAATTTCCTCCCAAATAAATGGAATAACCATAAGTTGATCGTCTTGTTTCAATGCACCGTGCCCAATCGGCATCGGAATAGCCGACTAGTGTGGTTTTGATGGGGCGGTCAAAGGTAAGACCAAATGACAGTGTGCCTTTAACATAACGAAGAATGCGTTTAACGAGCTAAAAATGGGTGGTTGTTGGATTTTGTAGGAATTGGCTAGCTTGGTTAACCGCATATGAAAGGTCCGGCCGGGTGATGGTGAGGTATTGGAGAGCCCCAACTAAGGAACGATAGAGTGTGGGATCATGGAACGACGTTCCAGAAGTGGTGAAGGTGTCGGTGGTGGTAAGAGGTGTCGTGACGGGTTTTGCATCAAGAAGACCCGCTCAAGAGAGAATGTCATAGGCATATTTTGCTTGGCTAAGAAAAAGGTCGGAGGTGTTTAAAATGACCTCGAGACCTAGAAAATAGTTTAAGGTGCCCAAATCCTTGATCTTGAACTCTTTGTGCAGACAATCAGTGAAGTTTGCAATAGTGGTTTGATTATTACGGGTAAGAATTATATCATCTACATAAACGAGTAGATAGATTAACTCGGTATCGGTTTTGTACACAAAGAGGGATGGGTCGACTCGACTACATCGAAAACCAAGGTCAATCAAAAAAGCACTCAACCGTTGAAACCAAGCACGCGGTGCTTGTTTGAGTCCGTATAATGCATGCTTGAGACGACATACATGATTCGGGAGTTTGGAATCAACAAAACCCGGCGGTTGCTCCATGTAGACGGTTTCGGTTAGGTGACCGTTTAAGAATGCGTTGTTGACATCTAGCTGGCGAAGTTGCCAATTGTATATTGTGGCAAGACTAAGAACCACACGAATTGTAGATGCCTTAACGACTGGACTTAATGTGTGTGAAAAATCTAAGCCGGGAATTTGAGTAAAACCTTGAGCAACTAAGCGGGCTTTGTAACGTTCAAGAGAGTTGTCGACTTTATATTTAATCCGGTATATCCATTTCGAACCGACCACATTGGAGTAATTGGGGCGTGGTACTAGATCCCATGTGTTGTTGTTGCGAAGTGCATCTAGCTCATCGTTCATAGCCATGACCTTATCTTTATTTTTTGATGTGGTTTTAATGCCTTTGGGAATGTGAGTAGTAAAAAGAGCGTGATGAAGTTGTTTGGAAGAAAAATCTGCTAAATCGGCAAAGTGTTTGGGTTTGTAAATTCCCTATTTAGACCTTGTGTTCATTTGATGGGTTGATGTAGTTGGTTGAGTATGGGAATGCGTAGGATTGGTTTCACTGAAAGAACTAGGTGGGTTAGGGAGGTTGGTAGAGGTAGTAGACTGTGATGGGGTTGGAATGTTTATTGGGTTAGGAGGAGTAAGGTTGGGGTGGGGCTGAATTTGTGACATGTGGGGTTGTGGAGAGTGGGCTTGTGGGAAGTGGTGGGGTGGCGTGTAATCTGTGCAAATTTGGCAGGGGGAAGCTGAAGTGTTTGGAGATGAGGGATTTAAGGAAGGGTGATTGGTTGGTGTAGGAGGGCATGGAGATGGGATTGCGTCATCAAAATTTGAGAATAGTAATTTGTCTTCATCAACAGCGGGTACGACACCGGTAAAGGGAAAGGTGTCTTCATCGAATTTTGCATGATCATGTAAACTCGTGAGGTGGTCGGGTCGAGGCAACAATAACCTTTGTATTTGGGGCTATAGCCTATAAAAATACAAGGTGCACTTCGAGGAGAAAGTTTATTTTGGGTGTAATCACAAAGGTAAGGGAATACCCGGCAAACGAAAACTCGAAAGGTGGAATATGATGGTGGTTGGTTAAAGAGGAGCTCGAATGGGGATTTGTTGTTGAGAAGTGGTGTCGGAATGCGATTGATAATGAAGACGGCTGAAGTAAAAGCATCAATCCATAACTTAGCCAGTGCATGAGCATTAAACATCATAGCTAACCCGGTTTCGGTTATGTGACGATGTTTTCGTTCGGCCCGTACGTTTTGTTGGGGTGTGTGGGGACATGATAGTCTATGAAGGATGCCGTGTTGTTGAAAAAGATTTTGAACTCTATTATTTGTGAATTCGGTACCCCCATCACTTTGGAACACTTTAACGGAACGTGTAAATTGATTTTGAACAAACGTTAAAAAGGTAACGAGTATATTGTAGAAGTCCGATTTAAATTTTAATGGATAAAACCATGTGAACCGTGAGTAATCATCTACAAATATAACGTAATATAAATATCCATCCGTAGAGGGAATTGGTGCGGGACCCCAAAGATCACAATGAATCAAATCCAACACATGGGAGGATCGTTTCTCATTATCAAGAAATGGTAAACGATGAGCTTTAGAAAGTTCACAAGAAGAGCATAAACCCGGTTGGGTAATAAAGAAGTAACAAACACATGACCAAGTTTATTTAAAATTGAAATAACATCAAACGAGACATGGCCTAAGCGCCTATGCCATTTATGAAATGAAGCATGAAGATGAGGAGCAGCAAGGGCGGCAACGAGAGACTTGTGGCTTTGAGAGAGAACATAGAATCCATTTTCACACGTGCCTCTAGCGAGGACCGTTCCCGTTTTTTGATCCTGAATGTGAAAAAAATGATTAGAAAACAAGACATCAACAGGTGAATCATTCGTTAATCTACTCTACTGATGGATAACAGATTTTTTGTAAGATTAGGAACAACAAGCACATTATGTAACGGTATATTATTTAGTTTGGTTGAACCGATTTTTGTAACGGGTAGAGATTACCCATTTCCAAAGGTTACGTGCGTGTTACCCGAATCGACATGTGAGTCATCAAGCCCATCTATGGAATGAAGCATGTGGGCGGTGATGCTGGAGTCGGCGGTCCAATCTGGAGTAACTGCACATTGGGAATGGAAGGCTTGAGATAGGTTGGCATCAAGAGTTGTGGGCCGTTGGGCGTAATTAGCTAGATCAGGATAGGAACTCGCATAATGGCCATCCTTTCTGCACAATTGGCAGTGACATGGTATTCAGTTACTGTTGAAACGACCACCACCATGTGACGAGCCATGAGAACGACCTCGGTTGGAACGGTTTGATTGGGAGGTGAAACGGTTTGTGTGTGTAGAGAAGGCTGCCTGCGGTGTGGATTGGTATTTAGAGTTCGGAGAACTATTTCGTGATTTTCTGCTTAATCAAGGAGATCACGAAAAGGTGGAGATGGATGAACCGTACGCTGAGCAGTGGAAAACGTTTCAAAGGAGGAACCAAGTCCGTAAAGGAACCAGTGCCTTTTGTCTTCATCCGAGACGATATGCCCGATTGCTGCCGACTGATTGCATAAGAGCTTAAACTTCCGACCGTAATCAGACACGGTGGAGGTACCCTTTTGCAATTGGCAAAGAGAGTCATGAAGGGTGTGCACTCTTTCGACGGACTTGTGACTATAGGCATGTTCGAAGTTATGCCAAACTTCGTAGGCAGAAGCATGACCTAGAGCCTCGGCCATGGCTTCTTCAGTGAGCGTGGAATGAAGAAGAAGAATCACACGCTGATCTGCCTCTTTCCAGGTTACATAGTCCGGATTTGGGGTGGATTTGCCATCGGTGCTGATGGTGGCCGATGGGGCTCTGGAGGATCCATCAATATGATGGAGAAGATTAAGATATGAGAGCACATGATGCACTTGATTCTTCCTCAGAAGGTAATTTGTGGATGATAAATGTATAGTAATGAGATGGAGAAGGGTGTGAAGAGGAGGGGTGGGAGTTGCATCTGAGGATGAGGAAGGAAGTGTGGTAGGGCCAGCCATAGATGTGGAAGAAGAAAGGGAGGAAGTGTGTCTTTGGATCTAGGCTGATACCATAACAGTATGCCAAAAAAGAATGAATTCTCCATTAACTGTTGTGCAATATTTAAAGACAAAAGGTAAATAATAAATTACACTAATTTCGGAGAGAATATCTCCTTTTACAAAAATACTGCAGCTAATTGGTCAACGTATATTGAATGTTGATTTAGCCATTTACTCGGCTGTCAAGTTCATTATTATACAAGAATGTCATAGAAGTCATGCATGAGGTAGGAAGATAAATCTTCCATTTAGGAACCTCTTTAGTTGTCACCAATAAACAAGTTGTCATAAGAAAACAAGGATGGTCGTGAACATACATTAGGAAATGGAAATACATACTATCTAACTTAGAAAACATCAAGTGATGTGTGGATTTGTGGTTAGGATAGCCCAAACTATCCAAATAATCACACAACTTCAAGTGTAGGACTTGTTCATCACTTGTAGGTTAAAACCTTATCAAAACAGAATGTTTGTGAGGATTAAACCTCTGGATTTACATGTCACAACCTTGTTTTTAAGCTCACATAATCATGGTCTTGATTAGTGGCATAAGGACATAGGAATGTGTTGAGAAATCTCAATTTAAAGTATATTAAACAAGTGTTTATACAAAATCAGAAAGTTTATTGTACTTTGGAGCCTTTTATGGTGATGTTCCAGCCTTGGTTTTCATGGAAAACCTGTGGAAACATAGCTAACGTTGTTACAAGTGCTAAAGAAGAAGAATCATGGAAAAAGATGGAAGAATGATGAAGTTATGCTCACTTTTGTGAGTTGTAGCGAATCTGCCTTTGCTACTGATTTCAGCTGCATTTTTTAGTGTTTGAGATTGAGTTTAGTGAATTTGCAAAATGAAAAATGTGTGGAGGAGGCTTGGGTTTTATATGGGATGAATTAGGGTTGATTAGGTGGCCATTAAATGAAGAAAACACAAGAAACAAGCACATTTCTGACCAATAGTTGAAGCTGATCTCGTGTTCTGTGGATTCGGGGTCCTCGCGGGGCGCGAACCACCAAAGGGGCCGAGTCGCGGCCGGTGAGAGTCGTGGCTGCTGGGAATTAAGTGTCAATTGTTGTCAGAATTAGTCCCTTGAGTTTGTTTTTGATGGATTAATGTATTTTAAGGGTAAATCATGATATATAAGCATATTATAAGGGTTTGTTAAGTATGAATAACTAAAACAAGTATGATTAAGTATATGTATGTCGTAAATAAGTATCATATGCATCCAAAAGACATATGCTTCACGTATATCACGAAGTTGCAAGTATAACACATAGTTTTCAAGAATTACGAATAATGTATCAATTGTTTCGCGAATTTAAATGTATGAACAAGTATGAATATATGTATAACACGAAATTTAAGAAATACAAATTTTATTTATGATCCAAGTCTCGGATTTTACAACGATTACAACGAAAAGACGATTACAAGAATACAAGTCTTCCAAAAATAGAAATGCAAACAAGGTTTTGTAATTATGGAAAGTAAGAAGAAGCAGGGCGTTACACTCTTAACCTTTGAAAGATGGCTAATCCAAAGGAAAAGCTCCAGGAAACTGGAAAAGTGTCTGATGACTATGTCTTTGGCAACACATCACTTTGAGTCAAGATGAATCATCATCTGGAACAGTTATTGATTAGGGTTATGATCATTTTATTGACATATCCACTAGGATAAATTCTGATCAATACTCTAAAGTTTGCTTTTACAGCAAATGGTGATGGTCAAAGTCCTGATAACCTATCTTTTGTTCTTGATGATCTACAAGATATTGTTCCCATTGACTTAGAGGAAATGGACATTTTGTACCAGGTGGCCTTACTCAGTATTAGAGTAAACAATTTCTATAAGAAAACTGGAAGGAAGTATCCAGGACTTAATGGTAGGTCAAGGGCGGGGTTGGATAAATCAAAGATAAAATGTTTTAAGTGCAATAGACCAGGTCACTTTGCTAGGGAGTGTAGAACTCAAACAAACAATCTTGCACCATTGATAGCCTATCCAAATCGAAGACCTTAATCTAGCAACCAACAACGCTTTTATCAAAATTCCCAAAATACCCTTGTGTAATATGTTTAAGCATCTGTTCCTCAAGTCCAATGTGTTCAAGTACGTGTTGCACAAGTTCAAGCACCTCCAGCTACTCCAGCCCTTGTACCTGCAGAGGCCAAACAACAAAGTTTCTTCACACAAGACTTTGTTGATTGGAGTAGTTTGCCTGAGGACTTAACAGATGAAAATTTTGCTCTTATAGCAAAAACTACTATTTGAGTTTTTGTTTTATAGCACTTGAGTCTATTGCAGGAGAAGTTGGTCCTGAAGAATATATGACTAATAAGGTTAATAAAATAAAATTACAACCAATCGGGTCATCGATTACATCTAGATTTGTTCATACTACATTTCATTATTAAATATAAGTAGTAGATTTATAACCCGTAGTAGAGTGAAGTTATGAGTGAACTTAGCCCATTGTTCCATGTATCTAAAAATGAAAGGAAGTCCCATTTTTTGATTATTGCATTTCATGAAGTTTTTGTTTAAGCTTTTCATACAATAATAATGCCATATCCATTACCTAAAGTATATACCTAATTAACCTCATCAATCACCAAGCATATGTATTGATAAGGTTAGAACGTGAACTTACCTCGACTAGGGTTGCAAACGAACCGAACAAACACTAACAAGACCTTATTTATGTTCATTTGCTAAGGAAATGGAAATAATGGTGTTCACGAAGTGTTTATGAATACTTATAGAACAGGATTTTATCTTCGTGTTTGTTCATTAAGGAAATGAACATGTTTGTGATTGTTTGTGTACGCTCAATAATTTTTGGTAAAACACTTAATGATAGGGAGTATTGTTATTCCCACTAACTTGAAAACTTGCTTCTAAAAAAGTTAATTGGAAGTATTGTCATTCTCTCTTTTTAAGAACTTGCTTTCACTAAAGCTAAATTGATATCATTAAACTTCTCGAACTTTTGACTTAATTATAAATAACAAGGGAGGCTACCATGTGGATTCGATTAAAACTATCCGATGAATGTTTAAGTGCTGCTCAAATTAGGGTTTGTACTTTGTCATTCGTCGTTAATTCGATGGATGTTTAAGTATTGCACTTTGTCATTCATCGTGAGGGTTTAATCTCGTGAGTTATCGTAAATGCTGTATTACTTACTGACCTAGTTCGTGTGCATTGTTATTTAAATTAGGTTATCAGGCTAATCAGTAGGCTAAACTCTGCCCGCATAATCTGCAATGTGAGTCATTCTCTTTTTACAAAGTTGCTTTCAAAATCATGTTTGTTTTGAAAGTTATAATTACAGGGATTAAGTCTTTGTAGTCTTCCATTACAGCCGGTATGTGGGGTTTTGTATACATTACTTGATAACCGTTACCATTGGACAACGGGTTAGCCAAGGGATGATATGACCATAGTCACAGACACCATTGGACAACGAGATAGCCAACAGGTGGTTGAGTGACAAATACCGTGGGTAGATGGTTGATATATATATAAACATTGTAATCGCTATTAATACTGTCAATTATAACAATGCGTCATTTTAGACAAAAAGAATGATTCACTCAGTATTTCCCCGCTGACAAACCCTTTTTCAAACATATTTCAGGTGATCTGTTGTGATCCAGGAAAAGTGTCGTGAAGCACTACAAGCTTAAGGAAGTGGCTCAATATAAATAAAGAAACATGTATTGTAAAATAAGGATTTCCCAGTAAAATCACTTTATTGTAAATTACGGGGTTTATCCCGAATTATGAAATAAAATAATCGGGCATTTCAAGTTTTAAAAGATTCTGTTAAAACCTTCCACTGTCGCATAAATTAAATACCACGGGTTTCCTGTCCCGCGGCTCCTGACCGGGTCAAACCGGGGCTGGGGCCGTGACAGGAAAAGGTGGTATCAGAGCCACTGATTTAAGCCAATTATGTATTTAGCAAATACTTAATTTTACTGATTGCCATTTTTGTGATTATATGTTTTATTATTTGAATATTTGTTTACAGTATGGGTAAGCAAAGACTTTCAGACATCTATCGTCAATTAGATAGTGCACCAAAAGATAAGGAATCATCATCCTCAAAACAATCCGTAGATACTGAGGAAGGAATATTTGTCTGTAAGGCACAGTTTGAGAAGCCACTCTCTCCTAATAAAAGAAGTTTGATTATTAGGAAAAGTCAGGAGAAAGGAAAGAAATCACAACCAAAAGAAGTGAAGGTTAATCAGGAAACCCAGGAAATAGGCAATAACGCACCATGGGAAGACGAATTAGATGAAAAATGGACAGATCTCTATATGTTAGCCACTGTAGCAGTAAATACTAACCTTTAAACTGCCAATACCCTAACCCAGTATTAGCACCGATATCATCTACAATCCAGAAACTCTAAATAAAATTTTACCCCGTAAATAAATAAATAAACCCTAGTATATTTTAATTTTCAGTGTCCTTTGTATTAAATTAGTCACACAGTATGCAATAATACTTGAATGTTTATCTGTGAATTTTTATAAAATTTTAACTTAGCATTTTGTGTGCATTTTTGCATATATGCTAAACAACATGAATGAGTTATCTGAAGCCCTAGAGAATCTCAATCTTTTTCCTGTGAAAGTAGAAGTTTCCAGCGACTTTACTGGTTACATCGCTGATGTGGAGGAACCTATGGAATTTCAAGCTCCACCTCCGGAGAAACCAAAGCCTAAGAAAAGGAGAAGATTTGTAGGCTGGAGACGTGTACGCAAGAGGAAACCAGCAACTAGGAAAGTTCCCAAAATGGAGAATCCCATGGATAAAGGAAAAGGGATCAGATTGGGGAAAGTTCTAGGCAAGCAGGAATAGAAATTGGGGAAAGTTTTAAGCAAACTGAAGAATTACCATTACAGGAAGAATTAGATCGCCTACTGGAAAGTTGTGATATCATTAGGCCTATCAACAATAACCTCTACCCTTATCCTGCTGAAACCCAACTTCCAATAAATTTGGAACCAGCTATTCCAGACCCTCTGATCCACACCCAACCTTTAGGAGAAATGGACGAGTGGTGGACTAACGACTGGCAGTTTCAAAACCTCCTTATTAACCCTTATACCTTTTTCCCTCAGTTTGACCCAGAACCTATATCAAATCCACCAATGAGTAATGAAAACTTAGCTGAACTCCGCCATTTTGGCGAGGAGCTGGTGACTGCAGGGAATAGGATCCGGGAGGTGGGAGAACAAATCTCCTGGAAGTACGCCGAGAGGGAACGTCACTTCTAAAATGCCAGCTGACAAGGGATAGTGTGGTTGGGAGGCTGTGTTTGTATAATAACAATAGTAAAAAAAATATATAACTCTGTAAAATAAATTAGAAATAAAACCTTTGTAAGATAACAGTGTGTACGAATGCATAATATAATATATAAAAATGAAAGTCGAGAAATCGACAATTTTGGCTATACGTGTGTTGTAAAATTTGTGTGATTATGTGCAATTGTTTTGTTATATTTAGTTATTAATTATTATATGCTAATTATTTATATAAATTAATTATCAGATGCCAAATTCTAATAATGAACCAGTTAACAAAGTGAACCAATCTGAGCAAAATTAGGAAAATCAATTTATGACTAGGCAAGATATCGAAAATATCGTAACTCAGGGGATAGCCAATGATATTCCAGCAATCCTGGCTGCTGCCCAGAAACCTGTTGAACCTCAACAAATTATTCCTAGTAAACGTACTCAAGAAGATAACTTCAGTAATAGCGTAAACGGAGGCGGAAACCATACTAATCACGATAATGATCCACGGCAGGCCCCACTCCCTAAGAAAATGAAAGCTGCAACGCCTGGTTGCACTTATAAAGAATTTCTTGCTTGTAAACCAGCTGAATTTGCAGGCAATGAAGGGGTGACTGCGACACTGCGTTGGTTGGAGAAAACCGAAGCAGTAATTATGATAAGTAAATGTGCTGAAGAAGACAAGGTTATGTATGTGTCGCATCTTTTTAAAGAAAGGGAGCTAGAATGGTGGAGTACGGTACTTCAAGCCAAAGGAAGAAATATGGCATATGCCATGAATTGGGAGGAATTTAAGCAGCTAATGGAAAGAAAATTCTGTCCCGAATATGAAAAGGAACAAATGGCAAATAAGTTCCTAAGCCATCGGATGATGGGTGTAGACTGTCGAGGATATACTTCAACATTCTTTGAGTATGCGAGAGTGGTACCAACCCTGGCTTCGCCAGAACCGGTGCTTACTTCCCGCTATATTTGGGGATTGATTAGCGAAATCCGTAATATCATTAAAGCTACGAGACCTCGCACTATTGACGATGCGGTAGAATTAGCTAACACCCTAACTGACGAACTGGTACGCACAAGAGAAGAAATCCGGAAGAAGGAATTGGCTTAGAAAATTACCCAAGGATTTCGAGTGGGTAATAATAGCAAATTTAAGAAGAGGGGAACCGAGAAATCTTCCACTCCGCCTTTCTGCAAGAATTGCAGAAAGAAACGTTTTGGAAAATGCAATGAAACCTAAAACTTTTGCAAAGTTGTAGGACATCGTGAGGAAGATTGTAGGAAAAAGACCAGGATCTGCTTTAACTGTGGAGAAGTTGGGCATTTCAGACCCGAATGCCCCAAATTGGTCAAACCAGCAGACAACAAATCCAAGATGGCCGACGGAGTTACTAAGAAGAATGCAAGAGCATTCCAGCTGACTACCCAAGAAGCAGAACTCATTCCAGATGTGATAGCTGGTACGTTCCTAGTGCACAACGTGTATGCAAAAGTATTATTTGACTCGGGTGCAAACCAAAGTTTTATCAATACCTCATTTTGTCAAGCTCTTAATCTAACTTTAACCAACCTTAGGCAGATTTTTACAGTCGAAACGGCAGATGGAAATTCTGTTAACATAGATAAGGTTTTTGCGAGAAGGAAAGATAGAACTCTTAGGCTACAAATTTTCTGCAATTCTGTTACCTATGAGTTTAGCCGGATTCGATGTGGTGTTAGGAATGGATTGGTTAGTAGCCAACCATGCTAGAATTCTCTGTGATAAAAATTCCGTAGAAATCCATACACCTACAAGAGAAGTAATTTAAATTACAGGAAATAAACCACGAAAGCCACTGAAATTCATTTCAGTAATGAAGTTGGCCAGTTATTCAAGAAAACAAGAAGTAGTGTATATGATTTCAGTAATCATTAACACGAAAAGTAAGGAACTTAAGGAAATCCCAGTAGTCTTAGAATACCCAGATGTATTTCCCGAAGAACTACTGGGATTACCACCAAATAGGGAAGTAGAATTCAGGATTCATCTAATTCCTAGAATTACACCGATAGCTAAAGCACCTTACCGGTTAGCACCCACTGAAATGCTAGAATTGAAAAAGCAGTTAGATGAATTGCTAAGTAAAAGATTCATACAACCTAGTTCATCCTCATGGGGAGCTCCATTGTTATTTGTGAAAAAGAAAGATGGGTCAATGAGAATGTGTATTGATTATAGAGAATTGAATAAGGTTACAATTAAGAATCGATACCCATTACCTAGGATTGATTATCTTTTTGATCAACTCTAGGGAGCTAGGTATTTTTCTAAGATAGACTTACGCTCCGGATACCATCAGTTGAAGGTACAAGAAGAAGACATACCTAAAACTGCTTTCAGGACTAGGTATGGTCATTATGAGTTTACAGTCATGCCCTTCAGACTAACGAATGCACCTGCAACATTCATGGACATGATGAATCGGATCTGTAAACCATATTTGGATAAATTTGTAATTGTTTTCATCAAAGATATACTTATTTATTCCAAAAGTCAGGATGAACACTGTCAGCACTTCCATGCACTCTTAACTTTGTTAAGAAGGGAAAAGCTTTATGCCAAATTCTCGAAGTGTGAATTTTGGCTACAGGAGGTACAATTTTTAGGACACATGGTGAACCATGAAGGTATTCATGTAGATCCCTCCAAAATAGAAACAATCACCAAATGGAAGGTCCCGCAATCAGCTATGGAAGTTAGAAGTTTTCTAGGATTAGCCGGATATTATAGGCGATTCATTAAAGATTTTTTTTACGATAGCCGTGCCATTAACTAAGCTAACCTGTAAAGCAGTTAAGTTTGAATGGGGACCTAAGCAAGAAGAGGCTTTTAGGATTTTAAAGCAAAAATTAACAAATGCTCCAATTTTTGCCTTGCCAGAAGGAACGGAAGATTTTGAAGTATACTGTGATGCTTCAAAGCTAGGATTAGGATGTGTGTTAATGCAACGCAAGAAGGTAATTGCGTATGCCTCAAGACAAATGAAAAAGCACGAGGAAAATTATACAACTCATGACTTAGAGTTAGGAGCCATAATTTTTGCCCTTAAGATTTGGAGACATTATCTATATGGAAGTAAGTTTACTGTCTATATGGATCATAAAAGTTTAAGGTACATATTTGGGCAAAAAGAATTAAACATGAGGCAAAGGAGATGGATGGAAATCCTAAGTGATTACGACTGTGATATTCAATATCACGAAGGAAAAGCAAACGTAGTCGCAGATGCCTTAAGTCGTAAGTATCATGAAAAGCAACAACGAGTTCATGCTCTTAGATTAAATCTGCAATTGGATTTAATGGAACAATTAAAGAAAGTTCAAGAAACAGCAATAGAAGACGATGCCGAAGGAATGAAAGGACGGATAAAAGAATTAGAGCAAGGAAATGATGGAATTTGGAGATTCCATAAGAGAAGAATTTGGGTACCTAAGCAGGGAGAGTTAAGAGATAAGATTTTAGAAGAAGCTCATAAATCTAGGTATACCATACATCCAGGAAACAATAAGATGTACCAAGATTTAAGAAATATTTTTTGGTGGATAGGAATGAAAAAGGATATAGCTAGATATGTATCTAAGTGTCTTACTTGTTCGCAAGTAAAGGCAGAACATCAGAAACCTTCGGGACTACTACAGCAATTAGAAATGCCTGTATGGAAATGGGAACTCATAACAATGGACTTTGTTACTAAGTTACCCAAAACCAGAAAAGGTAATGATGCGATTTGGGTAATTGTGGATCGATTAAACAAATCAGCTCATTTTCTACCCATGAAAGAAACCTTTAGCATGGAAAGGTTAGCTAAGTTGTATGTAGACGAAGTAGTATCCTTACATAGAGTTCCACTCTCCATTGTATCGGATAGGGATAGTCGTTTCACTTCCCATTTCTGGACAAGTTTCCAAGAAACAATGGGAACCCGACTAAATTTAAGTACCGCATATCATCCACAAACAGACGGACAAAGTGAAAGGACGATACAAACGCTGGAAGACATGCTCCGAGCATGTGTAATAGATTTCAGTGGAAACTGGGACGATCACCTACCTTTAATCGAATTCTCCTATAACAATAGTTATCAGGCAAGCATTGAAGCTGCCCCATTTGAAGCACTTTATGGACGCAAGTGCAGAACTCCAGTTTGTTGGGCAGAAATAGGAGAAAGTCAATTATCAGGTCCGGAAATAGTACAAGAAACTACTGACAAGATTACTTAGATCAAGGAAAGACTGAAGACTGCTCGAGATCGCCAAAAGAGTTATGCTGACAATCGACGCAAGCCACTAGAATTTCAAGTTGGAGACAAGGTACTCTTGAAAGTTTCTCATTGGAAAGGAGTAGTACGGTTCGGTAAGAAAGGAAAGCTAAGTCCAAGGTACGTAGGACCATTTCCCGTAATCCAACGAATAGGAGCAGTTGGTTATCGTTTACAACTACCAGAAGAGTTAGCTGGAGTACATGATGTGTTTCATATATCCAACCTCAAGAAATGTCTATCTAACGAATCCCTGGTAGTACCTCTTCAAGATGTAGAGGTAAATGAAAAGCTGAAATTCGTGGAGAAACCACTGCAAATAGAGGACAGAAAGATTAAGTTTCTCAAACACAAACGACTCGTGCTAGTTAAAGTCAAGTGGGATTCAAAAAGAGGACCCGAATACACTTGGGAGCTGGAATCAGAGATGAAACGAAAATATCCTCATTTATTTCAATAAATATCGAGGACGAGATTTAAATTAAGGTGGGGAGGATGTAAGGACCTTCAAAAATGTCCCTAAACCACCCATAAATGCGAACCCGGACCCCTGAAACCCTACTGTGCATGAAAAATCAAGAAAATCAAGAAAACTGGGTTTCAGGCGGGCCGCGTAAGGGTTAAGCATGTCCTTACGCGGGCCGCGTCAACTTATGTTTGACCGGATAAGTGTTCCAGATCCACGTGGCATCCACCTGGCACACCTACTCGTGACCTAGCAAGCCTACACGTAGACTAGGCGGCCACGCGGGCCGCGTAAAGGTGAGCTTACGGCTCACGCGGGCCGCGAGAGCCCCATATTTTACCTATAAATAGATTCGACCATGAGCAATCCTCTGGTGTCGAAAAAAACTTTCAAAAACAAATTCTCACTGCTCAAAATCGAAAATTACTTTCATAATAGCGAAGTGCTGCTAGGATACCGGGTATTAACTCGATCGCTGCTACGATTTAATGTCCGATCGATTAAAACTATCCGATGAATGTTTAAGTGCTGCTCAAATTAGGGTTTATACTTTGTCATTCGTCGTTAATTCGATGGATGTTTAAGTATTGCACTTTGTCATTCATCGTGAGGGTTTAATCTCGTGAGGTATCGTAAATGCTGTATTAGTTACTGACCTAGTTCGTGTGCATTGTTATTTAAATTAGGTTATCAGGCTAATTAGTAGGCTAAACTCTGCCCGCATAAATTTGCAATGTGAGTCATTCTCTTTTTACAAAGTTGCTTTCAAAATCATGTTTGTTTTCAAAGTGATAATTACAGGGATTAAGTGTTTGTAGTCTTCCATTACAGCCGGTATATGGGGTTTTGTATACATTACTTGATAAATGTCACCATTTGACAACGGGTTAGCCAAGGGGTGATATGACCATAGTCACAGACACCATTGGACAACGAGATAGCCAATAGGTGGTCGAGTGACAAATACCGTGGGTAGATGGTTGATATATATAAAACATTATAATCGCTCTTAATACTGTCAATTATAACAATGCGTCGTTTTAGACAAAAAGAATGATTCACTCAGTATTTCCCCGCTGACAAACCCTTTTTCAAACATATTTCAGGTGATCTGTTGTGATCCAGGAAAAGTGCCGTGAAGCACTACAAGCTTAAGGAAGTGGCTCAATATAAATAAAGAAACATGTATTGTAAAATAAAGATTTCCCAGTAAAATCACTTTATTGTAAATTACGGGGTTCATCCCGAATTATGAAATAAAATAATCGGGCATTTCAAGTTTTAAAAGATCCTGTTAAAACCTTCCGCTGTCGCATAAATTAAATACCACGGGTTTCCTGTCCCGCGGCTCCTGACCGGGTCAAACTGGGGCCGGGGCCGGGGCCGTGACAAGATTGAAGGCTGATTGTGCAGGATCAGATAAAAAAACATCCATCAAAGTTGTTATCGCAATCTCACATATACTGAGGTGTGGGATGAGAGTTCGAGCCATGTCCCTTTACAGGTTCGAATGTTTTTACTTAATTAATTTCAAATTAGTTTTTCGGTGTGCTGTATTTGCTTCGAATATTTTTCTAAAGTAAATTCAAATTAGTTTTTTGGTGTACTGTATTTGCTTCCCTAAGAGTAATGTATATATAAAAAGGTTAGTTAAAGAAATCATAAAATATAAAACATAGATAACTAATCAAAACCTTTCGTATGTTTTGATTATAAATTTTTAAAATATGATATTAATATACCAATTAACAATTTAGAAATTGATATATCATTTTACATTCTTTGTGGTATTCTTTCTAAAAGAGGAATGATCATTTGAAAAGAAACTTAATTAATGTGAATTACAACTCTTAATTGCAAAGGGAAAAAATAAAAGAATCACTTCTAATCAAAAGTAGGGGGTTGTGCCCGCATGCCGCGGATGACATTGCTGGATCTTAATTTGTTAGGCTTTGTTTATATTACGAAATTCATAAGCTATCGGGAGGGTTCACCAATCGTTCTAGAAAAATAAAGAGAAAACACACAAAACAAAAGTAATACTATGCCAAAAAGTTTACTGACACGTCCTCTAGAAAAAAAAAACCTTAAAAACTGAAATAAATAAAGGAAAACAATCCGTCCGTTCTAGAAACTGAAAGCAAAAACCAAAACTCAAAGTCTTAAGATATCCAAAATGATCTTGATATCAGTTTGATTTGTGAGTTTTTATTTTTAATTATCTAAATACAGAAAAACTTTTGCACCCAAATTCAGCAATTAAAAAGTTGTTTAGATAAACAGTTTTTAAAAGAATAGTTAATAGTAAGTGAAAATAAAATAAAGACATAAAAATAAAATAAAAACACAAAAATAAATTAAATAGTTAAGCTAAACAATAATAAAATTGTTATGTTAAATCTGAACTAAATAATTAAAGGAAAAACAGAAACCCTTCAAAATCATTAAATAAATATGTACTACAAAATAAATCAGGATTTTTTAAATATTAACTTTTCTCGTATTAATTAATTTGAAAGACTTGGATAATGATAATAATTCCAAATCCTTATACGAATATCCGAAAGAGTGGTATAAATCTAATACTAATAAAAGAATACTTATAATGCCACATGACATTTTCTCCTCTAACATCCCTTCTAATTAATGCCACATGGCATTTTCATATTTAATTCATTAATAATATATAATAATAATTAATATTTGATTCTAATTTATGATAATTCATTAATAATATATAATATATAATAATTAATGCCACATGGCATTTTCTCATTCAAAAGTCCTACTAAAGCCATATGGCATTTCCTCACTCAATTCACTAATAATGTATATTTATATTTCATATGCATAAATATTATAATGCATAATAATAACAATAATAATCTAATCTAATACTAATAAAAGAATCATGTTAATGTTACATAACATTCTTTTCTTAAAATAATATTTTAATGTTATGTGGCATTCTCTCCTTTACTATTATTATTAATTCTTCTTATTATTATTATAATATCATATTAATATACAATTTATTGATTTATACACAACAAAAAATAAATAAATATTGTTATTATATCATATTAATATATACAATTTATTAATCTATACATAAGTATAGATAAATACGTAATACATAAAAATATTTATCTTATACTATTGAAATATTTTAATTATTTATTTTTATTTTCATATGTGACATTAGATTTTATTTTTTCAACATTGCTGATCAAACCAAATTAGGTATTTATCTAACCAAATAATTTATTTGCGAATAACTAAACACAGGTATATCTTAGTTTAGCAATATTATTATTTTATTAATAATATATTAGATTAGTATCCAATTATTATTATTAATATATAACACATGTGGTGTCCGATAAAAAAAAACTTAAATTAGCGAATATAACTCTTTATTCAACGAACTTTATACCACCATGCCAATAAACCTATAAAAACGAATATGGTATATAGTTTAAAATTTAAATTATATTTTATATAATTTAGATTATATTTTAATTTATTTTTTTAATTATATATCAACAATGATTAAGTTAAATAGAAGGTATTTACATAGCTTTTTAAGTTCACATTTAAGCGATGATATAAATTAATGGGGTGGATTTTATTTGGATTTAGAAAACAATAAATTAAATAAGTAAAAAGACAAAAATGGCCCTCATTAAACTGACTTTTTGATGAAGTTAATGGGCTTGATGAAAATGACAAAAAGAATGAAAAACTCAGGTACTAATGAGAAAAATTGTTATTGCTATTGCTATTATTATCTATTCGTAATTATTAAATTATTATAATTATGAATTATTATTATCTAAGTCACTAGGTTATAATCTATGCGTTACACGGGTTTAGGTAACATATTGTCTTTATTCAACCCGTGTAATACACGGGTCTATAAACTAGTAAGATACTATACAAACCCTAATACACTACTCGCTTTCAAACATACATCCTAACGTATATTTACTAACATTCACATCTTTGAACAAAAATAAACATAAACTAACCTTAATTTGAAGTTTCTAGTAGGTGGTGACGGTGGAGACGAGGTGGTGACGATGGAGACGAGGTGGTGGTTCGATATCTAACATACATACATACAAACACAAAAATTATAGAGGATATAACATATATAACATAAATTATAGAAGAACTTTAACAAAATCTAACAAAAATATACCTTTTAACGAACTTGAGCATTCATAGGCCAAGGAGGAGAAAGAAACTGAAGAGTTTTGGGGGAAACGTGGGAAAGGAGGGAAGAAACTCGCCTTTAGAGTCTGCAGCTTTTTAGGGTTCATAAGGGCGACACACGTCGCCGCTATTGAGTACTCCTGTCACTGCTATTGAGTTAAATTAACCCGAGCCGTTCAATCATGATAAAGAATAAGTGGCTGGGGTTTACTGTGGGACATCGGTTTGCAGATCGATCAATAGCAGCGACATAAGGCATGTCGCCGCTATTGGTGTCGCCGCTATTGCTCCGTATTCTTGTAGTGTTGTGCCCGCATGCCGCTGGTGACGTTGCTGGATCTTAGTTTGTTAGGCTTTGTTTATTACGAAATTCATAAGCTATCAATCAATCGTTATAGAAACATAAAGAGAAAACACACAAAACAAAAGTCATAATATGGAAAAAAGTTTATTGACACGTCTTCAGAAAAAAAAAAAAAAAACTTGAAAACCGAATTAAATAGTAAAGGAAAACAATTCGTCCGTTGTTGAAACCGAAAGCGAAAACCACAAACTAAAAGTCTTACGATATCCGAAAGGATGTTGACATCAGTTTGATTTGTGAGTTTTTATTTTTAATTATCTAAATATGGAAAAACTTTTTCACCCAATTAAATTCAGCAATTAAAAAGTTATTTAGATAAACAGTTTTTAAAAAATAGTTAATAGTAAGTGAAAATAAAATAAAGACATAAAAATAAAATAAAATAAAACAAAAATAAAAATAAAACAAATAGTTAAGGTAGACAATAAAATAATAAAATTGTTATGTTAAATCTGAACTAAATAAATAATTAAAGGAAAAAAAAAAGAAACACTTCAAAATCATTAAAAAAAATATGTACTGCAAAATAAATCTGAATTTTTAAAGATAAACTTTTCTCGCATTATTTAAAAAGACTGGGATAATGATAATAATTGCAAATCCTCATAAGAATATCCGAAAGAGTGGTATAAATAAGATACTATACAAACCCTAATACACTACTCGCTTTCAATTCAAAACCAAAACCATCGTACGTTTTCTTCGATCTGGTGAGTGCAACTTGTTTACTTTCTTAAGAAATAAGGAGTTACGCAATGGAGAAGTATACAAAAATCATGGAAATTGGACGTGGGTCGTATGGTGTTGTGT